>NW_020290748.1:261207-498274 GCF_003184695.1 Aspergillus brunneoviolaceus CBS 621.78 | reverse complement strand
TCGGCTATACGCACAGTATCTGCGCCTCCTGCAAGGAATGCGCGACCGGTAGGTCTTTTCCAACGTGTTTTTTTTTTTTTTTTTTTTTTTTTTTTCGTTTTTATTATCGGTGGTGTGTCCGAGAAGGCAACTTACCCCGAGATTCCTAGGCCATGATCAGTACTGCCCGAACGTCAAGATGTACGGGTTCCACGACCGGGATAACGGCTCGTTCAGTTACGGCGCGGTCTGGGACGAGAACTGCGTCTACCGCATCCCCGACGGGTACGACTCGATCCACGCCGCCCCGCTGATGTGTGCGGGTGCCAGTGTGTGGGAGATCTTCATGCAGTACGGGGTGCGGGCGACGGACCGGGTGGGGATCATGGGCGTCGGCGGCCTCGGCCACGTGGCCATCAAGCTCGCCAGCGCCATGGGGTGCCAGGCTGTGGTGCTGTCCAGCTCCGAGGCGAAGAGGCAGGAGGCGATGGACTACGGGGCGTCGGAGTTCCATGTCTTCCAGTCGGGGGGCCCGGTGCCCGCGGGGTTCCGTCAGGTGAAGCATCTTCTGCTCTGTGGGAGTGCTGATGTGGACTATTCTTCGTAAGTGGCTGTCGACCCTGTCTTCGCTCCTTGTGAACTTGTGCCATTAGCACCCAGACTGCATCCAATGGTCTTACTGACACACCGCTAGTTTGATGCCATTGGTGGCGACTCGCGGCAGCATCTACCCTCTCACGCTTACCCTGAAGCCCGCCCCGGTGCCCTTGGCCCGCCTCTTCCTTCGTGGCATCAAGATCCAAGGGTCGTTGGTGGCCTCCCGCCAGAATATCCGGTCCCTGTTCGAGTTTGCAGCGAGGAAGAATATCACCCCCACGACTATGACCTTCCCCATGACGCCAGCGGGCATTGAGGACGCGATGAAGACTCTGAGGGAAGGGAAGATGAGATATCGGGGGGTCTTGGTACGGGACCTGCAGTAGGACCAGGTGTCATCAGACACCGATATTGATCTGTATTGTACATACGAAGCGAAGAAGAACAACAACAAATCAAATCGATTCAAGGCACCAAGTGCGTAGCAACACCCCAGATCTCAAAATCAGCAACGCCCGCTGAATGTCAGCCATATGAACGCCAAAAACAAGACATCCTTCGTTACCAGCCGGACAGGATCAGACTGCATTCTGGGCGGAGATCATATGTTCGATCGACCGGGCGGTCTTCCTCCGCAGCATATACCACCCGCCCATCGTGACGACAGTCAGCGAGACGGTCAGGACGAGCAGGATCCACCACTGCGACGAGATGTAAAGCTCCGAGTGGCCCGGGGTGTCTCCCTCTGAGCGAGACGGCCCAGCGATAATATTGGTGCCTAGTATGGTCTGGGGGTGGATGTGTGCCTGTTAGCCCTAGTTTTCACCGTCGAGACTGCAGATAGGGCACCCACGGCAATGAAGGTTCCAGGGAGGAAGAGCATGGTCACCACCGAGATGGTGCTCATCGAGGCGCTCTCATGCATGGCATACTTGGTCATCTTCGTGCTGGATTGAGTGTTGATCCGCGAGCTCATGTTGAACAGCTGTTTAGTGTAAGTCGTCGATATGATACTATTGAATAGGGGGCTTCTCACCAATTCCAGCAGCCGCTCCACCCGCCTCGCAACATCCTCCACCGACGACTTGAAGTAGGCGATCTGATTCTCGAAGCGATCGAATTCCTCCTCCATGCGGAAATATAGCCAGTCGCGCTCGGGGACGCCCGCCTTGCCCTCGACGAGGGTCTGGAAGGTCTCGTGCTGGATGCGCAGCCGCGCAATCACGCCCAGAATGAAGCTCATCTGGATCTTATCCTGGTCGAGGCTGGTCAGGGTGAGATGGAGCTTGTGCAGGTCGATGCGAGCGAACTCGTCCATGCCCCCATGCACCCTCGCCTCCTCGTCGCGGATCGTGTCGCGCGGCTCGCGGGCAGCCCGCCGGAAGTACTGGATGGTCGGGTTGAAGTGCATCACCGAGGTGATGAACGGGTTCTTCACGAGCGCGGCCGTCGTGGGCTCCCGCACGAACGCCTGCAGGTTGTCCACCAACTCCTCGTGCAGGCGCTGCGGCAGGTCGTTGAAGGATCGGTACTTTAGTAGGACGAGCGTCGACTGCGACCGCGCGTCGTATCGCGTCACGATCGTCATCTTGAGATCGGCTTCCTTGCCTAATCGTCGCACGTAGGCGCGGGCTCGGATTGCGTACCAGAATTCTAGAACACGAGCACCGAAAAAAATATCCATGAGACGATTGGTCTATGTTGCCATTGGCAAGTCCTTCACTCACCGAAGGAGCGCATCTTCCCTTCCTCATCGCGCTGCTGTCGCGAGCCGAAGATCTGTTCCTGGCCACGGATGTGGGAGGCCGCGGCGGGCGCGATGTCGTATCGCGTCAGGATCTTCAGAAGGCAGCTGCGTGTGATGTTAAGCTGCGACGGCACGCCGTCCTCACTCTGGTCGAGAGTCTTCTCGTTCGCGGGCTCAGTCACCCGATCGCTGATGAGTTCGTTGGTGAGCAGTGCCTTCAGGACCGCAGGGTCGTCGATGGTGTGGAGTAGTCTCTCCTGTGGGGTCGGTTGCAGCAGAACAATTCGGAGCTGGGGATGGTGTTCTGCCTGCGCTTAGGGTTAGCATACCGGACGTACCGGATGGACTCTTTGCGACCGGGCAGAAGTTAGATAGATGGATAGAGAGGGGTAACTACAGCTAATAGTCGATCCATCTCTGCATCATCGCAAAAGCGGGCCGACCCCAGGCCATGGTCATGCTCCAGGACCATCACATTCGAGACGGGCGCATATTTCTCGGATCGCCACGATCGGGACTCCTCCTTCAGCTCTCGCTGGCAGAAGCTTCCATCGTCCAGGCCCGAACAGTAGGATGGCAGCGAGAAGGGGTACTGCGAGTGTATCGACATCCCATAACACAACCACTATCGCAGAGAGTCGGTATGCGGCAAACGACGATCCAGACATGGCGACGCGAAAGGAAAAAGAGGTCTTATGAGCCTTATCACCATTGCAGTAAGGCTGTGAGGCAGCCAAACATGGATTTAGCTGCATGAGGCTGGCATATGCGCCAACATGCGCCAACATGCGCCAACATGCGCCAAGTCCGCACCGCCTCATGAATACGAGAGGCTGCAATCATCCGCCTGCTTCAAGCCTTATCACCACCGCAAATCCCCGCACGCAGTCCTTCCCCTTCCCCTGCATCTTCACCCCTTCACACCATCCCATAAACTAAAAATAATGGGTGACGCTGCCAGCCTGCAGGTGCCCTTCTTCACCTTCCCTCCCCAACAGCCCGGGGAACCTTCCACTCGCAATTGGTATCAAGAACTTCTGGACCATCCGGAATGTGCCAACAATCCCGTATGTGGTGGTGTCTATCTATATTACCGCGGTGCTATAGCCAGCCTTCCAGACTAACGCTCTCCCACCGCACAGGCCAAGATACAAGAAGCCTACGAATCCTTCCGAACCGCAAGCCTAGAGCGATCGATTGGCCTGCTCCGCCCGAGTGGACGAGAGGGCAGCACTGGTGACCGTAATAGTAGCCATCCTGTCCCACCAGCATCGCAGCGCATCACTCCCGACAAAGCGCTCATCCGCTACCTCAAGCTGCAGACCGACGAGGCGGACGGAGCCCAGGAGATCGAGCAGCTGAGCCAGCAAGATGTGAATTGCCTGGTCATCTGGACGCGTCCCGACCCACCGATCATGCGCCTGCTCCTCGATATCCAGCGCCGGTTGTCGCGATTGGTAGGGCCTGGTGAGCTGCTACCCTACCCTCCAGTAGACAAAGAATGGGACTCCAAACCCACCGCATCTGTCTATTCATCATGTAGTTTCGAAGTATATCTGACCCAGCGACCCAGACCTCCATCTCACCCCACCTGCATCCCTCCATCTCTCCGTCATCGAGCTCTCCCACCGCCACCCGATCGCCCACCTCCGCGAGGTCTACGCCCACATCGGCGAGCCGCAACTCAAGGAGCTCCTCGACACCCCGCGCAACGAGCACCACCGAGACCAGCGGCACATCGCCCGCCTCGTCAAGCCGAAACTCCTCTTCGACAAGCTAGGCGTGGCGATCAGTTTCGTCCCTGCCGCTGCGGACGACGACGACGACAACGACAACGACGACGACAACGAGAGCCCGTACACGTATCATCATCTCCGGAACCAGCTGCATACGAGGGTGCTGACCACCGGAGTGAGCATCGATACGTGTTATACGGCGCCGATTGCGCACGTCACGCTCGGTCGGTTTGTGGGGACTGCTTGTTTCCAAGGGGAGGGGGCGGGGGCCGGTGATGGTCCGGGCAAGGTGGAAGAGCAAGAGAGGAGGGCGATGGAGCGGTGGGTGGGTCTGATCATGGAGATTAATGAGGAGTTGGAACGGGAGTGCTGGGGGCAGGTGGTCTGGGATGTCGGGCGGCGGACGGCGTTGGAGATTCAGTTGGGGTATATCAAGTTCGGACGCGGGGTGGAGGAGGCTGAATTGGGTGGGGTGCCGATCGAGGAGTAATGATGCTTGAAAATTACTAGTAGCTTAGAGTTGACAGGCTGGAGGGGAGGGCAAGATGCGATGCATTCGGGTTAGAATCCATGGTTAGAGTCGGGGTGACATAGAGGGTGGATTTTGTCGTTAGATGGGACGATGTTTGATTTGATCTATCGCTCTGACGATCACAGGCTGGTTTTACTTTACCAGGTGTAGCAGTCAATTGACCCCACACCTAGAGATCTATAAGATCCTAAATGCTATCGATCTCCTGGTTGAGTGGACCACGACTCGATTACAGTCACTGTGGATGAGTGCAACTCACGGCTGTCAGAATGGTTGGGGCGGGTTTTGCCCGTCAAAAGTCTAGTTTAGTCGGAATGTTCACATGGTCGTGCTAGATGAAGAACACCTAGGGCTTGAGTCGGTAGACTTGAAGCCACTGTATGAGTCAGGGTAGGACGGGAGAGTACTCCTGAGAAGAATTTAAACGTCCTTGGGAAGCACAACTGATATCAGAAGAGGCACTGAACATCGGAAACTTGGACCGGTAGATGTGCAGATTCGAATTAAGGGTAGTCGGTATTGGCATATTCACAGGAAATGTAGCAGTGTGTGCAGCTCACTGTCGCCACCAATTATAGCCCACTAATTTCCACAGACTGCAACACGACTAACACGAATAGTTTAAAGTACGCTGGGGACTACATACCAGGTTTGTATCACTCGCAAAATGTGATGATGAAACCATGACTAAAAAATGGGAAACCCCTGTAGGTGGTGGTGGTTGTTGCCATAGTTAGCTTGGCGCACGCCATCACGAGCAGCACCCACTAACAAGCTTTATCAATCACCCACAGCTCGAGATCTGCCTGCCCTACTTCTTTCTCGGCCGGTACATGCATAACGCAATTGAGGCCAAGAACAGCGTGACAAACCACTCACAGTAGAGCAATGGCCAAACTCTATCGCCTCACAGTCTATACTTAAATCGATGCTCCGGTATCAACACCAAGAAACCAACCGTCGACAACGGCCATTGAACAACCACCCACATATTATCCATCATGACGGTAACAGATCTGGTGCCCCAGGGCACGGCCTATGGTCTCCTTATTGGCCTGGGCGTCCTCTTCTGCGGGGTGATCCTAGTGGCGATCAAAATCCAGAGAGCGTATCTAGCCGAGGATTCAGGAACATCTGAGATGTTCATGGTCGCCAATCGCTCGGTTGGCACAGGACTGACGGCTTCAGCGGTCTTCTCATCCTGGATGTGGATCAATGAGACGGTTTTGTCGGCCGCGATGTGCTATCGCTACGGACTAGCGGTTCCCCTGGTAAGGCATGCAGCCCTAACCTTGGACGAGCGGGCGTTGACACTCAACCTTGACAGTGGTGGGGATCCGGTCTCTGCTTCCAGATCGCATTGATGGCAGCGCTTGGTGTCATGGCCAAGATCCGCGTGCCCTATGCCCACACTTCCCTGGAAATCATCCGCATGCGATACGGATGGGTGGGCCACATCATCTACATGATTCTCAACCTGACCAACAATGTGTTCGGCTGCGCTTCGATGATCTTGACGGGGTCGCAGCTCATCCACGGCGTTTCGGGAATGAACTTTGTGGCTGCCACCATTCTGATTCCCCTGGGAGGTAAGCAAAGACACTCGGCGGAGAGTAAGGTGGTGCTGATTTCCAATGGTATAGTGGTGCTCTATACTGCCGTCGGCGGCCTGAAGGCAACTTTCCTCACGGACTTCCTTCACACCACTGTCGCTTTGATTCTCATCATCTACTTCACGCTCTCAGTCCTGACTCACGACGCTGTGGGCGGGTTGTCTGGTCTCTATGATAAAGTGGTCGCAACCGCGAGCGAGAATTACATTTCTGGAAACTATGAGGGCTCTCTGCTTACCATGAAATCGAAAGATGCCATTATCTGGGGCCTCATCTTGAAGTTCGGCAACCTCGCGCTGGTTGTCATGGTAAGTGCCGGCAGTCGACTTCTCTCTGCGAGACATGAATCTAACCGCAACCCGCAGGACACTGCGTTCTGGCAGAAGTCATTTGCCAGTGAAGTCAACTCCACCGTACCGGCCTACAACCTGGCCGCCGTCGCCGTGTTCGGCATTCCGTGGGGTCTAGGCACGGTGATCGGGCTGTCTGCGCGGGCGCTGCACAACACTCCCATCTTCCCAACCTACCCCGGTCCCCTCACGGCCACGGAAGTGAGCACGGGGATGGTGATGCCCTACCTCGTGAAAGCCCTGCTGGGCAACGCGGGGATGGTGGCCTTCTTTGTGCTGCTCTTCATGGCCCTGACCAGCACGGTCTCCTCCTCGATGATCGCGGTCAGCAGCATCCTCTCCTTCGACATGTACAAGACCTACATCAACCCGACCGCGGGGGACCGCCGGCTGCTGCAGGTCAGCCATATCGCCGTCGTCTTCCACGCGATCTTCATCACGGGCATCTCCATCGCCCTCAACTACGGCGGCGCCAACATGACCTGGATCGGCTACTTCCGGCCCATCCTCTCGTGCCCCGGCATCATCCCGCTGGGGCTGACCCTATTCTGGTCCGGCCAGACCCGCCTGGCCGCCATCCTCGCGCCCGTGCTGGGCTTCTTCACAGGCCTGGCCATCTGGCTGGCGACGGCCAAGTCGCTGTATGGCCGCGTGGACATGACCACGACAGGCGAGGGGCTGCCGGCGCTGTACGGCGCCATCGGCTCCTTCTTCTCGCCCGCCCTCTATTCGGTGCTGATCTCCCTCTACCGCCCCTACACATTCGACTGGCGTGAGTTCCTCCGCATCGAGCTCGTCGCCGACGATCAGAGTTCTGTCTCCGAGTCGCAACCCACCCCCAACCACGAATCCCGCGAGGACAAAAAAGAAGGACCTGAGCCCGAAACCAAGAGCGTCTTTGTATCCGCCACCTCCCCAACCTCCAACTTCCCATCCCCCTCGCCGTCCCGCCTCAGCCTCGACGAGGTCATCCACCCGTTCTCCCCGGAGACCCTGCGGGAGTTGTACCGCTGGTCGCGCATCGCGTGGGCCACCTTCGTGGCGCTCGTGCTGATCACTTTTGTGCTGTGGCCGATGCCGCTGTACCGGGATTACATCTTCACCAAGTCGTTTTTCGCCGGGTGGACGACGGTGGCGATCATCTGGCAGTTCTGCGCGTTCTTGGCGGTGGTGGTGTATCCGCTGTACGATGGGCGGTTGGAGATCGCCAAGGGGGTTCGCGGGGTGTGGGCCTCGAGTAGGCGGGTTTGGGCCGGGTGGAGAAATTAGTGGAAATTTTATGACTCTATAGAAATCCTATCGATGCTCAGATTCGATAGAGGTAGGTCAAGTTGATGAAAAATGAATTCCGTCATGCTGCTGCATACTTTATCGGACCCTGGAAATCGAGTGTGGAGAAGCCAGCCGAGCAATTGCCGAGCCTTGCCGAAGCCGGACCCACCGGCAAATCCTGCCTTGCGCCCTGCGCATTAACCGAGTTCTTAAATTCCAGGGCAGGCTGGGCTGGGGTAGGTAGTTTGGAGCTGCATTCAACCAGTTTACCAGTCAACCGATCGTTGCAGCATTGCTTTAGGTAATAGAATCCCTGGGTTGCTGATCCTCGCCCATCCTCGACCATCCCCGTGACAGACAGCCACTCACCGTCATAAACGTCGAAGTACTCCTTCGAAATACCCCTTCACCCGGACAGAATCGACGACACACCTGTATGCTACTCAAAGACACCAGGGCTCAGTTGTCGACATCCTCTCCACTGCAACAGCCCCCTATTCTTCTCCGAACCACTCATGAATGAGCAAGAGTTCCTGGCCCGCCTCCCGCCGTGGCTCAGCCACTGGCTCGGCTACCGCGCCAGCCCTCCCCAGCCCCTGCCCAAGTATCAAGTCTGGCTGTGGTCGTTCATCTCCGCCTTCTGCGGGCTCTGCGTCGTCCAGGCCATCTTCAACTACTCCCACTACTTCCTGGACCGTCACGTACCGGGCATTATCGCCTCCTATGTTCGTTCTCCTTTTGCCCCTGTCCCTTGATCATACTAACAACAATCAAGGGCGCCTCCGCCGTCCTCGTCTACGGCGCCATCGAAAGCCCGCTAGCGCAGCCGCGCGCCCTCATCTTCGGCCACTTCCTGAGCGCCCTGGTCGGCCTGTGCGTGACCAAGCTGTTCAGCCTGATGCCCGACGCGGAGCGGTTCGAGTCCCTGCGCTGGCTGGCCGCCGCGCTCTCGTCGGCGCTGGCCGTCGTCGTGATGCAGGTCACCGAGACCACCCACCCGCCCGCCGGCGCCACCGCCCTGCTCCCCGCCACCAACGAGGCCGTCTGGCAGCTCTCCTGGTACTACCTGCCCGTCGTGCTGCTCTCCTCCACCATGCTGCTCGCCGTCGCCTTGCTCGTCAATAACTGCCGGCGCCGGTACCCCGTCTTCTGGGTGGCGCCAGTCACGCCGAGGCCGGCGTTGCCGCGGGCGGAGGCGAAGTAGGAGGTGCTTTTTGGGGGCGTCGTGGGGTGAATTGTGGTTGTTGTTGTTGTTGTTGTTGGGATGGGGTCTCTTGCACGGGTTTGCGGGCGTTGATTGAGCTTAGGTGTTAGTGGTTGGGTGTTACGGTCAAAGAGCCTTGTGGGATGATTCTGCTGAGGTTTCTCTGGTTCGGTGTTCAGAAAGAAAAACATATGTTAATGTAACCAGCACACAGAAGAAGAAACCAAGAAGGATGATGATGTATAGATATTTAGGAGACGAGATATTCATTTCTAATTTCCAGGATTCAGAATAGCTAATAATAATCAGAACATCCTTCTCAGCACAAGATGGATCACGGATGCAGTAACCTCGTAAATAACTCCCGCTCTCTACTCCGTGTCCACCGTCATATTCACCACCGCCCCGGTGTCGGCAACCCGGGACATGATGCTGCTCAGCTGGCTCGTCGTACACGAGAGATTGAGCGAGACCCGGTGCAGGTTCGTCTCGGCTGTTTTCTCATAGCTGGCGGCGGGGACTGAGACACGTGGAGAGGACGCCCGGGGCACTAAGTCGAGCTCGGCCATGGTGAGGAATGGATGCAGCGGTTCTGTGGAGGAGTGTCGGGAACTCCTCAGGCTGCACGGGTCAGGCGCAAGGTAGAGTGCCTCGTGCACGGTCCGGAAACTGTTGTCCGTCGGGTACTCGTCTACTGCAGGGTAAGCACACCAGGCGGTATCTGCGAGAATGGCTGTTCAACTGACCAGAAGGGAACAAGAGCATCTGACGGTCCCAATCGTTCTCAGCCTGCGTGGCGTCCAGCACCCGGTCGAAGGACGGCAGCCGGGAGCCGCCAATTGCAGACACTGTCAGATTGGGTGTGCTATCCACCCAAAAATCCTCTGTGCTCAACGGGCAGCGCAGGATCAGGCGGGGGTCGATGGTCCCTTGGCCCACCCACGGTGTAGATGTCTCCTGAAAATTACTGGAGGCGTTGTTGGGGGATCGAAGCGACCGGGAAGCTGGCTGCTTGAGCTCGACGAGATGCAGAAGCTCCTTCTGCGCGTCCTGGCTGTCGAAGCAATCATCTAAGGTCCTACCTTCTCTCAATTGCTCGTCGCAGTCCCGAGCGATGCCCCTTTGTGGGAAGCTGCGTTTCCTCCTCGGTTTCACCACCCGGTTGTGCCTGTCACCAGATGCAGGAGGGCCCTTGCTCAGCACAGATGGAGCTGCACTCTCCCCCTTCGCCTGAATCCTCGTGTATCGATTCTTCAAACTCAGCCCCGTGCGCGGAGGGTCGTGGAATGCCGCAATCGCCGACCAGTTGGTGCCATGCGTTTGGACCGCCTTGAGAAGTTCTTCGTCCTGCTCGCCTCCCGGTTCGTGTCAGCTGTCGAGCTCAAAGTAGTATCGAGAATGAATGTTTACCTCTTGTTCAGTCCAATTGCAATAACTGACATCGGGCCGCAACACCTGCCGCCAGTGACTAGCGCACTGATCGGCGCAGCGAGACCCCACGAGGGAGGCGATCTGAGTCCAGTTGTTGCCATGCTTCCGCACCGCCTCGCTGAGTCGCTTGTCCTCCTCCGGCGACCAGACGCCCTTGATCTTGCCGCCGGCCAGCGTGTTCCACCACCGCTTGCGGCAGTCTTTGTTCGAGCGGCCAGGGACTTTCCGGGCGAGCTCACTCCAGAGGACCGTGTCCGAGGTGCCGAGTGCTGTAGCAGAAGAAAGTGTCAGAGTGCGGGATGAGGCAAGGTGGAGAAGGTACTGTGGGAGCTGTCTCCATGCACCCACAGCTTTGAACCAGCTTGCGGAGGAGCTCATCCTCTTTGGTCGTCCAGCTGCGTCTGCTGCGCTTCATGCTTGATGGAGGTCGAGGTAGTATGACATTTGGAGAATCGCTGTAGGGGACACGGAAGGATATAGGGGATACATCGGGCGACATGTACCACTCTTCCCTGCCACCGATGGGTGAAATGTGACTCAATCTTGTTGATAGGGGGATACGGTGCGGGCCAGAGCAATCACGGCGAATTTGAGACAAGTTTGACACTGCGACCAGACATTCAACTGCGACAAGCTTCCACCGTATTGAAAAAGGGCAGGCTGAGAAAGGGAGTCACCACAGTCTCGCAGCCGGTGGAACATACCCCTCCTGCTCCTGTCTGAGTCTCACAATCGCGTATTCTTCATCGTTGCGAGTCTGTACAAATCCATGAGGTGATGGTCCGCCCATCGATGTCTCAGGGTGGAAATGGCCGGTAGTTGTGAGTTCCAGAATTGTGCCCTACCCTTCTCGCTCGACATGAACGGGCCACTCTCCAATTCCCTCAACACATTTTTGAGAGCGAGATAGCATTACTGGAGTCGATTGCCGAAGGAGTATCCGTCCCGACAAAATAGGAACGCGTGCATACCTCTTTAATTCTCACCGACAGAAGCCACCTTATTGAGACATGGTTATTGAGACATGGCGGAGTCAATAAATTGACCTTGGGTCTGAGTTCTAAACCAGCGGGTGAACAGGGATCCTGTCAAGCGGTATAAGATTCAATGGTGCGGGAATTATCGTATCATTTCAACTTCAATTCATCGGCAACCAGCTGTGAGGCTGTATAGTGGCGTCCAAAACCACCTACTCAGGTATCGTTGATACATATAAGTCTGTGCTTTGGTTAAGTAAGAGTCATTGGCTCCGGCCGTTGCTGTGCGGGTACCAGCCCCAACAACAGAAACCAACAAAACCAAAAAACGACAGCAGTCGGATTTGAACCGACGCCTCCGAAGAGAATAGATTTCTAGTCTATCGCCTTAGACCACTCGGCCATACTGTCTTGGATGTGAGTTGGGCTCAAAACTGGGCTTTAGAAACCAAAAACAATGCAGCAGCCGTTATCAACTCATCCTTGACTGCATTGCACTAACCAGTTGATCATCGGAAATATGGAAGATCGGCCAAGCCTGATAGCATGAGTGTTGGCGTACAAGCTATAATACTCAACAACACGCCCAGCCCCCTCTTCAAGCAAGACTCTGTATCGACGGATGTCTCAGGCCTGTCCGTATTCATTGACCAATGTGCTCTCTGTCTTAGGTGACAGGCTTGGCGTAATCGTATCGCTTAACAGAATACCTCCAATAATCTCGTCTGTATACGTAGTCTAGTCCCCATCGGTGAGACATATTGATGTGTGTGGTACAAATGAATCGTTATCACAGGTATGTCTTCACGCCTGTTGTAATTGCCAAGTCATCTCCGGCCGTCGACCTGCTCACGCCCAGTTCCACTACATCGTCTGTCTGCTATGCCTCAAGACACTGCCAACCCGACTTTGTCTATTAGTTAGACTGTGTTCTCACATTCTAACACGACGAGTAGTTCAATTACCCGTTCGCTACCTTTGCTTCTCCCATACGGGAGCTATTGCCCGACGACTTAGTCGCTCCACAATAGGGAGTTGCGTCTCTAGGCATGGGATAACGTTCTCCCCATTATACGAGGCTACTCGTCATTCGTCCCTAGCTTCTTGGACTACTGCTATTGTCGAAAATCTTGTATGACAGCTCATTTTCCTGCTTTGGAAGTAAACGTGCCGGGGTGGCCCTGAAGAAGAGCTGTCACTCTATATCGCCTAATATCTAGAACGCAGCCCGAAGAGTTTCCCTCGGGGTTACAGGCATTCATTGAGATCACTCGGGACCAGACTAAATGCTTCATGTAGCCTGATAACCACGGGAGATAACTACCACTGTTGAGCTCCACCCGTCCAGATCCAGCAGACACCGTTCAACATGCATGTGCATCCCCGGTGCAGACATTCCCCTGACTCAGAGTTCCAGTTTTGGGGCAAGTCTCTCGACTTCGCCACTTTTTTGCAGCTAGCGCTGCACCTCCTGAACCATCTCCTCTAGTCGGCCAAGCGCAACGGGTCCTCCAGATGCCGGTCATCCAGATGCCCATCGATTCTCCAATCTCCTCGCATTGCACTATCCGACATCACTGCTCGCACGTCCAGAAATCTGAGGCGGGCTTCAAGATATCCGATCAGCCCCAAAGGGGGCGGCAGGTGCACCAACAACTGCTTGGAGCGTGGATGTGTCTGATTCGCTAGGTATGCTGGATGCGACCAGAACACCGGCGCACCAACTTAGTGCGGTACGTCTTTCATGTACGGCAAACATTCTTACATTGTCGTCTAATCTCAATTTACTTCACTCAGGAACGGTGGTAAAACATTACTCCGGCATTTCTTCAGGCATTACCCACCGCCCAGACTCTCGATATTGGAAGGAAGCGGAGGAATATCTTCCCACAGGTACAACGAGCTAGACCCTTGGTTATATTTTTGTTTTTTTCCCTATACTGTTGGCGTTGGCGTATGGCGTTGTTTTGTTCTTCTGCTTTGTCCTGTGCCTGTGCCTGGGTTTAATTATGTTAGGTTGGTAGGGTTGTGACCTGGCTTTGGACAGCGAAGAATGCAGATGATAAGAAATCCAACGATGGTGGTTAAAGTGAAGGACATGATAGTATTCTGATCCACCAAACCACATGCCTATAATGGTGCGCAAATACTACCAGCAACCGTCTTCAAAATCACTTGCAGAATATTCTATCCAGTCGCATATTCAGAATAACAAATTTTCATCGCACCCACTTTCCTCATGTCACCACACACTCCTATGAGCTCAGCATTCTACCCTCAACCGGCCTCCTCAACACAGATTCTGCATGATACCAGGCTGGATGGCCTCCAGCCTCCCGCAGAGCGCATCCCACACGTATGTGGCCCGCCGCTCGTCGGCCGCGATGGGGGCATAGGCCTGCACGCCGCCGGCGCGCATGTACCGTCCGTGGGTTTCGCGCCCGGCGGCGGCCGTCTGGACCACTAGCCGGGCACCCTCCTCGGCGGTGCGGGCGGTGATCGCCTCGAAGATCTTGAAGAGCACCCTGGCCAGCCCGGTCGACTCGCTGATGATGCCGGTCTTGCAGAAACACGGGTCGAGGGCGTTGACCGCAATCGAGGAAGAGCGATCGCTCGTCGAGTCGACGAGGGCGGCTAGCTTGATCATCGCGTAAAGTTGCAGTAACTTGGAGAGGTTGTACCTAATGCAGCATATTCCATAAGCAATGGATCCTGTGGCATGTAGGGCGGGTATACTGACTGGTTCATGAAGTTCACGTGGGATTCCTCCCGAAACCAGGTGAAGATATCCTCCCCGTGCTGCGCGGGGTATTCGGCGATGTCGTAGAGCGCGGAGGCGACGAAGGTGATCACCGGCGTGACGCCATAGGCTCGAGCTGTCGCCTTCATTTTCGGGATCATCTGGACCGTCAGCAGGAAGGTGCCGATGTTGTTGACTGCCAGGGTGCGCTCGGTGTCGTAGACGACTTTGAACTTGTTGGCGTGGATCCCGGCGTTGTTGATCAGGACGTCGACGCGTGGAAGTGAGCGAGCGGCCCATTCTGCGAACCGCTTGATCGAGGCCGGGGACTCCAGGTCGAGTTCTCGGACGTCGACGAGGTTGGTCTTACAGTTCAGCTGGGCCTCGATCTCGCGTTTGGCCTGCTCGCCTCGGGACCGACTGCGGCACGCGAAGATGACCTTCTCGGCCCCGAGACGGATGAGGTGCTTCGCGGTCTCTCGTCCTAAGCCTCCATTGGCGCCAGTCACGATGATAGTCTTGTTGGTGAAGGAGGCGGATGGTTGGGGGATTCGGAGAAGGAATTGGGTAGAGAAGAAGTCGCTGAGGGTGGGCATCGTGCGACTTTGGGTCTATGCGACTATGAGAGTATGGCTGTCGAGGAATTGGACTGTGGAAAGTGACTCTGAATTGATAGAATAGGGCTCTACCTTACGCATGTGATTGGCGTTCAACTATATATCTTCGTCTTTTGCTATTCTTCACAGTGGCATACAATCTCGGGGTTAAGTCCAGACAGGCCGGATATAACAAGTCCGTGGAGATCAGCATCGTGCAGCCTCAGGTATCAGGCACCAATTGCACGTGAGGCTCGTGATCGGTTAAGTCCGCGGATTTAAGGCTGTACTCCGCAGCTTACTTTGCATCATTCATCATCATCATCATCTTTCTTGGTTTCTTCTTCAGTGGGCTGTATTCTAGATGCAATCTCCCGTCCAACCCGTGTCACAAAGACGACGCGCCCGCATTCCTCTATCGTGTGACCCCTGCCGCACGCGAAAGTGTGTAGATCACATCAATGCTCTGTATGATCCGAGGCAATGGCTCCATTGCTGACCTAGATAGAATCAAATGCAACCGGGAATACCCTTGCCAGAACTGTATCACTCGTGACGAGCAGTCATCATGTCACTTCAAAGGGGCCAAGATTGACTCCCTTTCGAATGCTCGGCGTGAGAGTCAGCTCGATCCCATGCGCCAGCGGATCGACCAGTTGGAAACTATGGTGAAGAGACTCATTGCCCACCAGACACCCGAGAGCCCTAAGCCTGGCGACCTGGTCGCGTCCCCTACCAAAGATGTAGCCTCTGCGGGGAAGGTAGTGCTCGATGGCGCCCATTCAGTCTACCAGGGTGGCGATGATTGGTATGATGTGTTAGAGGAGGTATCTCGTCCTGTTCCTGATTCCAAGGCCACCTCAACTATCTTCTATCACCTGCAGATTTGCTGTCATTCAAGCTCAACTGATGATTTTCAGATCAACCAACTCAAAAACACCTGGACCCAGGCCCAAGACGACCGAGTGGGCCATCAGACTCCACCCACGCAGTCGCAACTAGCCGATGGATCGAGCCTTCTGTTCGGTCAAGTGAAGCCCATAGATCGAATCGAAATCCTGGCCACTCTCCCACCCAAGCGCGAATTGGACAATCTGGTGACTACTTTCTTCGATCGCCCAACCTTCCCAATAGCCGTGCCTCGTACGTGTCAGCCACAGCTCACTTGGTCCGCGAATCTGACATGTCTTAGCCATCATCCACAAGCCGACCTTCATGCGGGAGGTAAGAGCACACGACCCGTATTGATCGTATCCTAGGGTAACCTCAGCGCAGTATCACGAGCATTGGAAGAACCCATCCCACGCGAACTTCATCTGGCTGGGACTCTTATTCTCCATTCTTGGTATCGTCATGCTAGCCTATCACCAACACGGCGAGCCACCAGAGTATGAAGGCCGCTCGGAGTCTCTCTTCCAACTGTACCGCATCCGCACGGCGCAGTGTCTCCTGAGCGGCGACATCGCCAAATGCCTCCCCTACACCGTGGAGACCCTGCGCTTCAACGCCACCGCCGAGCTCAACCGCAAGGACGACAACCGCCGCGGCCTCTGGATCATGACCGGCGTGCTAGTCCGCACGGCCATCAACATGGGCTATCACCGCGACCCCGCGCACTCGTCACCCCCGATCTTCCCCTTGCAAGCAGAGTATCGTCGCCGCATCTGGCTCGCCGTGATCAGCATGGACAACATGACCTCGTTCGGCGCGGGCCTCCCTCGCATGCTGTCCGCCATATACTCCGACACGAGGGAGCCACGCAACCTGCACGACTGGGAGCTGCCCGCGGATGATGCCACCGCTGCCAGCCTCCCACCTTCCCGACCCTTGACCGAATCCACCGCGGTGACCTACCTAATCGTCAAGGGCCGCCTGTGCCACGCCCTCGGCCGCGTCGCAGACCTCAGGTCCAGCCCTACCCCCAGCACCTACGCGGATGTCCTCGCCACCGACCGCATGCTGTCCGCGGCCTACGACAGCTTCCCTCCACACATGCAGCCACCGGCCCCGCCGCAGCCCCCGGAGCAGCTCCGCCTTTTCCACGCACAGATCGGACTCCGGTCCATCTACCACCGGGCGATGTGCACCCTGCACCGCCGATTCCTGGCCCAGGCCAAGACGAACCCGCAGTACCGGTTCTCGCGGGATCGGTGCCTCGCCTCCGCCCGCGCGCTGCTGGCCACCCAGCGCGACCTATCCGAGCAGTGGTACCGGTTCGCGCACACGCGCCAGATCCTCAGCTTTGCGGCGATGGTGGTGTTCCTCGAGCTGGAGCTGATGCGCCAGTTCCCCGCTGCGGAGGACGCGGTGGAGCAGGCGGATCTACGACGGGATCTGGAGACGTCGGTGGCGCTGTGGGGGGTGAATCGGGAGACCTGCGACGAGGCCGGGAGGCAGTGGCAGGTCCTCGCTGGGATGCTGGAGGGTGTTCGTAGTTGTTGCTCTGGTGCGAAAGATGGTGGTGGCGGTGGTGGTGTTGAGGCGGCGTCGGCCGATCATGCATCTGGCCTGGGGCTGTGGGGCCCTCCGTCCCAGATGCCAGGCGTCGATGGTTTCACTTTCGAGAAGGAATTGGCCTCCGTCGAAATTGATTGGGTATGTTCTCTTCGTCGCTGGCGGTGAGATTATGTGCTAATCAGTTCTAGGCTGCATGGGATTCTTACATTGAAGATGCTGGTTTTGCATCGGGACCAATCTACTAATCCATGGTTCTGTGTACCGTAACTTGAGAGAACGTAGACCTACAGCAGACTATATACACGCACAGATCCATCCTGATACACATTCAAACTCGTTTCCGTTATTCACCCTGCACCTGGCACTGCACTCTACCAGACCCCCCGGATCCCACACTCCTTTGCAATGCAATAAGGGGAAATTAACTTCTATGCTCTAACAACGATACAAAAATCTCAAATAGCACAAGAATGGAGGAAGCGACCATAAACAAGTATACATAACATCATTATCAACATACTAAACCCGGGTTCAGTTTAGAGACAGGAGGAGTCATCACATCGTGGAACATAAGCCGAAAGCTGCTGCGTGGCGCCCCGGCAGGGTCGAAAAGAATCCCATTTCAGTTTTTGGGCTTTTTTTTCGCTTTTTCGTTTCTCATTCCGGTACGGCCCAGGTATAGACGACCTTGTCGTCGCCGTCCTCTCGTTTGCGACTCTCCGGTACGGCCCAGGTGTAGACGACCTTGTCGTCGCCGTCCTCGCGTTTGCGACTTCTCTCCGGTATGGCCCAGGTGTAAGCGACCCTATCGTCACTGTCGGCTACTTCGCGTCTGGTGGATTCTACATGAGATTATGTATGTTAGTCTACCGGTAGATGACAGGCCGACTGAGCAACTAACCTCCGACGAGTGGTGCAGCGTTGGTGAGGGTCAACGCGGCCAGGCCGCAGTATAGCACCGTGGTAAGATGCATGATGGGTGTAGTAGTTTGCAAATGGAGGAATTTGCAAGTCGATTGAGTTCGTTCCTCGAAATTCGTCCCCTTACACCAAAACACGAGAATCGGGTAGGAAAGGTTCAACTAAGAAGTTGCCAGCAGAACCACCCCCACCGAAATGAAACGCTTGTATTGACTTTCGTAACGGTCGCTAAGAGAAACTGACAGGTGACAGCAGAGAAAGGACAGGCGACAGATTGTCGAGACAGCGGAATCCGGCGGGTCACAGCATGGGATTGAGCATCCTTCACAGAAAAAGAGGGGTGGGGAGGGTTGGGAGCTGACGGACGGGGAAAAAAAGAATCAATGGAAATGGGGGGAAAATGCCTTAGTTAAGGTGGTTGAATGGCCGAGAAACGTAACAGCGAACAGTTCATTCATTTCATTCATCCAAGAAAGTTAAGTAGATAAGAAAACGAACATTGAGAGGAACCAAGGGCAATGAACCAGTTTACCCATCAACCTGGGCGGGCGACGACACTGCAAAAGGTTTCGGCTGCCGGTTGGAGAAACACGAGGGAAAAGCGAACTGGCAGGGCGTCCACCGGCCACAATACCTACGTACATGGCGTCATGGTGTTTCCCTTGGCAAGGTATGTCATCCAATTTTGGGTTCTTTTTTGTCTGAATTCCGACCGGGAGTGGAAAGGGTTTCCTCCGCCCCCAATCGCCTTTCTGCTGCCTTGCAGTCATTTCAATTCCTTCTTATGTCTGTCTGGGCCGAGCGCGGCATGAGGGTTGGTGGGGCGGGCTATGAGGACACATCCGTTGAGTAAAGTCGGTATGTATTGATGTATGGACGTGTTTTCCTTTCTTTTCCTTTTTTTATTTTTATTTTATTTTTATTTTTCTTTCTCTTGTTTTCTTAATCCATTCGCTCTCTGACCGAGATAGAATATAGGTTCTTTGTAGAGTAATCCTATTATCCCGTCTTGTCAACTCAGCCACCGTTTGAGGAGGGAAAGGATAAGAACAGAAGAAATCAAGGTAGTGGCGCGGGTATTATTCTCATGTATGTACAGTTATTACAGGTGTAGTGTTGGTAGGAGGAACTACTGGCAATCTTACCGCAGAACAAGGATCTCTCGGTCTAGGATTGTTTATGCACCTCTGGCCCTGCATCTACCGGCACGCCGGAGTCGCTCTTATCGTATGATAGGAGGGATAAGAGAAGGAAGAAGTAGAAGAAAGTCTCAATTTTAGATTTTATAAGTTCTTCCCCAACCTTTACTTTCTTTCTCTTCTATCGGGCGCAGGGTGAGTTGACCATCATGTCGTTCGAACTCCCCTCCAAACCCCACGAGCCCTTGATGCGCGGGGAAGAGGACTACCACGATGAGCCCGCACCGCCCCGACACCGCAACGCAAACCCGCGATCAACCTTCATCCGGTGCGGCTGGATGCTTCTTGGATTTCTGGTTGCTGCGGTGGTTTTCGGCCTCGGGGTTTCCATTGGGAAGGGTATTCCGACCAGGAAGCGCGAGGGACTGTTGAGTACGATTTCCCCCACCTTTTCATAGCAACATACTGGAATCTCACACTGTTTTTCCCTTGACAAACGACTGTAGTCCCCGATGGCGACATCCAGATCCACATGGAATACAACAGCACCTTCTCGCAGCACCCTTCGCCCGAGACCGACGCGGCGTGGGCCTCCCTCTTTCCCAAGGGAGTCGGTTTCGTCAAACACCCAACCCTGGCGCCCGAGCTGTCCGGGTTGGTCGTCTTCCACGCGCTGCACTGTCTCAACGCCCTGCGCGAGGTCTACTACGCTGCCGTAGACGGGCAGCTCCCCCATGTGGCGGACGAACACGACCACATGAAGGACCCGCACCACGTCCGGCACTGCTTCGACTACTTGCGCCAGAGTCTGATGTGTGCAGCCGACACGAACCTCGAGCCCGTTGACAAGGAGCTCCAAGGCGTGACGGGATGGGGGTATAGTCGGACGTGCCGGGACTACGAGAGCGTCAAGGCGTGGGCGGAGGCACACTGGTCGAACGATCCCTCCTAGCATTATCTGCAGTGTATACAGATTACGAGATTCTTTATTCTATTCAACATACCATGGATCATGATCCTCACAAGCCCAAGCCATCTGCCATATACATAGAGTGAAGTCATCAACCTAAGCGCCGCCCAAAACCCCGGGCTCCCACGCATCCACCGCTCGTGCATCATTCCACTTCCGCAGTCGCTCCCAATCGACGCAGACATGATTCCCCTTGGCTTCGACCGTCAACTCCCTCTGCTTACCCTCCGGACCGGTCTGAATCCACCGGAACCCACTCAGCGTCAGGTCCGCCCGACACAGACTCGCCTCCCGGAGCAACTCGACGCAGTGGTCGACGTGCGCCTCCTCCTCCACCAGCACCGCCGCCGGGGCGTCCGCCAGATAATGATCGCGGTAGATCCAGTGGCGGATGCGCTTAAGGCAGTGGAGTTCGTGGAACACCCCCAGTTGGCCGACATACCCCCCAGGACCTTCGCCTGCGGGCCCGACGATCGGGAGCGAGGTGACGTTGTAGAAGGCGAGGTCCTCCCCGGTGACGCGGATGTTGTTCTTCTCAAACAGCGTGTGCCAGGCGGCCTCGAGCTCCGGCCGCGGTTTGCCGGCGAAGGGGTTGTCGTGGAGGCGGACGGGCCACGGGCGGGTTTCGTACCCTACGGCGTTGGCGGTGCGGAGGGATGGGAAGATGGCGTTGTTAGGGGTGGTAATGAGTCTGTCAAGGGCGATCGGGTTCTGGGTCAGGAGGAGAAGGTAGAGGTAGAGGGGGATGAGCAGCGTGTATGCGACCGTGATAATGCTGTAGTGTATCCGCAGCTGGGTGCGCTGGCGCGGGCTGGGGGTCGCCCGTTTCCCCGCGGTCTCGGACAGGGTCTCATGGTCGTTGAGGCCTTCTCCCTCCTCCTCGGTTGGAGCGAGTTGATACCGTTGTTCGTCCTTCCTCATGGTGGATGCTCATTGCAATGCATGGGGGAAGAGCAAGCTCCCTCTATTCACTGGGCCCCCATGGCCATGAACAGAAAGCCCCCCTTCGGTGTGGATGACATAGCCGGGGCACTGGTGAAGAGACAACAACAACAACAACAACCACACCACACCACGCCACTTTTCTCACATGCAAGGGTATCGGTCTCGTATTGATGCGGTAAGGCTGTGGAAACGACATCCCCAGCCTTAGGCAGCAGGCATTCATCTTCTTGGAAGAGGGAGGGGGTTTTTCTTTTTCTTGGAGGATATTTTGGTGGTACAGGCGTTGGGTGGGGTCCCAGCAGCCACTTTTAATTAACTTTATTATATTATAGTGCATCAAGAATGAGCTGAATAATCCAATCGCTCTGCTAGTCCGACTGCGCACCGATCTCCACATTCTTCAGCAGGGATTGTCAGTGCCACCTGGCCGGGGTGGTGGATGGGCTAACTATGCCGCTTTGATCGGAAGTGGGGTATTCTGGAAAGGAGCACATCATTTCGACGTCTGAACAAGTCGCCAATAGCCCCAGAATACACACACACAGTTCACCGGTCGCTTTTATCGCTGATGTCGCATTACTAGTAACTGCCATGTACTCCTAGCAGGAAGTACCTCGTAGCGAGGCCTTGGACGGCCCGCCAAGATTCCACTCGTGCTGCTGCAAGGAACTGATTCTCGTATCCCGGCTCTAGCGTGGGTCGAATGTGGTCAACCCGACCAGCACATGGCGGGCCACGAGATGATTTTCTAGCAACATCAAGACCCCAATCCGGCCGTGCGCAATCTCCACGGCATACGTGGGCAGAACGGGCGGTGCAACTCCCCGGAAGCGCGGGGGTAATCGGCCATCCATCAATGGCATCGCAAATGCCATTGACTGACATAGTATATGATCCCTGTCACCTCGTGGACCACCACAACGCCGTCGGTGACTTTGTCTCCACTCCATGGACAGCGCCATCGACTCAATCGATTGACCCCGTTCGTCGTCTTGCATACGGCGTGACACTGTCGTCACACTAACTAGCTATACAGCAACCATGCCGTCCCGTCCGACCTCGGATGCAAATTTTGCCGACCTCGGCCGGTCAATCGCGTCCAACCTTGACCGCATCACCCAAATCTATACCGACCTCCAGCAACCGCTACCCTCCTACGAGATCGACTCACCCCTCGACTTTCCGGTCGAGGTGCAGCAGCTCCGGCAGAAAGTGCTCGATGCCACTCTCCAATTGCAGCAGCTGTTACTAGGCCCCAGGGAGAGTTTATTTTTGTGGGCAGTGAGTCTTGTCTCCCATCCAGTACATCGGCAACGGATTCTATATCCGCAAGAGGTCCCCCGTCATGTGACTAACCTCAACCCTCCCTGCCTCCTGCCTCGAAAGAGGAACAATATAGGCACCATCCGCGCGGTCTGCGACTTCGATCTCGCTCGTTCCTTCCCCGTCGGCGAATCGGCCACGTTCGCCGAGATCGCGACCACCGCTGGACTCCCGGAGCAGAAAGTTCGTCGGATCATCCGCCATGCTGCGACCGAGGGGATCTTCCGCGAGGAGCCGCAGGGGGTCGTGAGGCACACGGCCGCGTCGCGGATGCTGGCGGAGGACCAGGTGATGCGCGATTACATCGATGTTCACTATACAGAGATCCTTCCCGCGATGAAAGAGGTCTGCATAGCATCCCCCCCCCCCTGCACGGCCCCTTCGGATCTGTTCTGTAATCATTTCGGACCTCTGACATGACGGTTCTCACCTCACCGTGAACCAGACCCCAACCGCCTTGCGCAAATGGCCCAACGCCACCGATGCCGCCCAAACGGGCTTCTCGCTCTCGCAGCCCCCGACCCATCCCACCTTCTTCCAATACCTGACCACCCAGCCCGACCGCGGGCGGGTCTTTGCCTCGGCCATGTCGACCTACAGCACCGGGCCCGAGAATGACGTGAGCCACCTCCGCGACGGTTACGACTGGGCGTCCATATGCGGCGGAGGGGGCGGCGGCGGGGGCGGCGGAGCGGGCGTAGTGGTCGACGTCGGAGGTTCGACGGGGTATGTTTCGCAGGCTCTCGCGCAGGCATTCCCGGCCCTACGCTTCGTCGTTCAGGACACGGCGCCCACCATCGCCCAGGCGCCCACCGCGACTGCTTCACCCGGGGAACACAGTCGGGTGCAGTTCATGGCGCACGACTTCTTCGCCGACCAGCCCGTCCACGGGGCGGACGTGTACCTGCTGCGCATGGTGCTGCATGATTTCGGGGACGCGGACTGCGTGCGCATCCTGCGCGCGCTGGTGCCCGCGCTGCGGGACGGGGGCATGGTGGTGCTGAATGAGTTCTGCTTGCCTGAGCCCGGGTCGGTGGGGTTGTTGGAGGAGAAGCATATTCGGTATGTTTTGGGCCCCTCTCTCTAGCGCAGATCTATTCCTTGTGGCGACTTGTTGCCGTCGCTGAGCAATGATGCCCCAACCTCGTCCTAACACCGATCCACTGATGATGATCTCTCCCAGAACAATAGACATGAACATGCTCAGCCTGTTCAATTCCAGTGAACGCGATGCCGCAGACTGGCGGGCGCTGTTCGCGCAGGCCGACCCCCGCTTCCGGTGGCGGGGCGTCACCAAACCGGCGGGCTCGAATCTCTCCGTCATTCAGGTGTCGTGGTCGTCCCCAAGTGCCGAGTGAGGCGCGTGGAGTGGATCTTGGGTGTGAAGATTATTCCGATTTCGGTGAATGACTAGTTGCGTAGGTGGGGGGTGTTTCCACTTCTCTTCACATCGTTGTAGTGGGGGCCGGAAAAGCCGATCGTAACGGTTTCGTGTCTTGACTTTATTTTTTTTTTATTTTTTTTTTCTTTGGCGAACAATTTCCTGCAGAGATAGGCTGTGTGGGATCCTTGGCATTGGTTTGTTTTGTCAGCGGAGGTGATGAAGAACGCAGAGAACACAGAGGGCCAGACTTGGCTGTTTTGGTGGGGAGTGCAATGACTGAGTGAGAAGGAAAGAAGGAATGAATGCAGTGGGTTAGGTCGGTGATAACCGGGGATCAGATGATTTTCCCATCTGCGGTTTTCTCACTGCAGTCAGGCTAGCTGGGTAAATCGTTGGCGAGCCGCGGTCTGGTCTGGGCCAAGATTGAAATGCCATGGTGGTGGGGGGGGGGGAGGCGGAGTCTGAGAAAATCGATGATCGGGGATCATCTAGGGTGAGAACAGGCACGCAAGGACAATCTTACTCACATACTCCGTACTTTGTGCTCATAAAATCCTATGTACTCATGCAACAAGTCGATAATCAAGCAATACAGCAACGAGGCTGTGCAATTGCCCACGAATGTCCGAGGTTACGGACTCCACTCCTCTGCAGTGACTTCAGCCAAGGGGGGGGGGGAAACCCGAAAGGGGGCCTCGGAGAGGTTGAGGTGAACATCCCTCGTGCGCAGGGTAAGCCGGCCCAGCCAATCGAGTGGCAGGGTTCCCCAGGCTAAAAGATGACCGCATGGCCACATGCATGGTGTGTTGTGCTCCCCAGCCTCTTGCTAGATCTTGGCGGGAGGCCGGGCACGTTCTGTCTGATTTGTTTCCTGAGCCGCGAGTCGAGGGGTGCTGCTTGCTGACTGCAACTTCCAGACGGTCCAAAGATTTGACGGTCAGCGTAGGAACGAAAAGTCAGGAATCAACCTTAAAGTCAGTTCCGCTTAGATCCATAGGATGGATGTCGAGTAGACTAATCAAGAGGCTGTGATCAACCACTGGCACTGCATCAACTAGCTCATCAGCCCTAACTTGGACTACCGTGTAGGGTGCAGTGGAAGGGAAAGCGGGAAGGGTTGCGGGCCGGGAGGGGAGGAGGGGCCAAGTAGTCAGAGCGCTGGCCCCCAAATAACTCCAAGATACGGAGTATTCAGTAACTTAACTGCTCAGCGCCATTCTCTCACTCATAGTCTAGGCATTATGGTCACAATTCACAGCAGGGTGACCAGCCCATGATCTGGTTCTATCCCGTGTGTGGGATGCAGGCAGGCATGTAAGCACCCAAGCAAGGGGACTAAATATTGGATTTGTCCGAGGACCAACAACTATTCGATCGGACCTCCATGCTGACTCGCTCACTGGCTTACTGTCCCACGCTTATCCGACCGATAAACCCTACCTGCCTGCCTGCGATTGGCACCCCAGCCAAACAAACATGCACAAGCGCATACCTAGCATGCTGACACTTGACCAGAGGGGGGAAGGGGAAAGGGCAAGGCGGAGGGGGAGGGATAGCGCTCGTCCTAGCCTCTTCGTGACTTGACAAGCAAGGTAGGGATTAGCAGCGAGCATCATGTATTTGCGCGACATTCCCCTCAATTCTTTCTTCCCTTTTCCTCAAAGCTGGTCTCTTGCGTTGTCGGTCCGTACGCTGGCAACCCGGATTGCACTGTCGCCCGCATGGGCTACAACAAGGGGGAGATGATAGCCTTAGGCTTCATCTTGATGTTTGTACCCGCCATCTTCGTGGGGTTACGTGTCTGGGCCCGGCGCCTCTGTGGCGCTCACATGGGCTCGGACGACTACACTATCTTCGCCGCCTTGGTAGGATTCGAGCACCATTCCCTCGGTCGCAGACCTGGGTACTGACCTCACCGTAGTTATTCTGCACAGCCGTCTGTATCTGTCAACTGATTGGGGCCATCGATGGACAATTGGGCCAAACCCAGGCGACCTATCCCAATGGGGAGCCCATCCTGGACGACCCACGGTTTCTCACCTACGAACGGGTGCGTATATGCCTCCACCTCGCTCGAGAAGCTGAAAGAGTCGAGAAAAGTAAGCCACTCTAACCCGCACGGACAGGCCAAATTCGCGCTGCACATGTTATCCGTGATGGGAGTGGGGCTCAGTAAAGCGTCGGTGATCCTGCTGTATATGCGCATCTTTCACACGCGGACTTTCCGGCGGGTGTGCCAGCTGTTTCTAGGGCTGGTCATTGCGTGGACGGCGGTGATGTTCTTCGTGTGCCTGTTCCAGTGCTATCCGGTGACGGCGCTGGTGGAGGGGTTCTACGGCAACAAGTGCATCAACACGATGGTCTTCTACAACGGTCTGAGCGGGTCGGACGTGGTGCTGGACGTGTGCGTGCTGCTGCTGCCCATCCCGATGGTGCTGCGCGTCAAGCTGGAGGTGCGGCAGAAGGCGGCGGTGCTGGGGATGTTCCTGCTGGGCGCGCTGGCCGTCGCCTCCAGCATCGCCCGCCTGGCCGCCTTCATCGAGTGCGAGCGCGTCCTCCTCATCCACTACAATAACGAGACCTACTACACCTCCGGCGTCTTCATCTGGACCGTCGTCGAGCTGGCCCTCGCCATCATCAGCGCCTGTCTGCCCACCCTGCGCCCACTCTTCTTCTATCGGAGCCGGGGCGGCCTCCCCACCGGCGACACCTTCAAGCTGGCCCACGAGTATCACGATCACATCCCCTCGCGCCAGGCACGGTACGGTCGCCCCACGGACACGATCGACGAGCTGGAAGCCGCTGTGCCGTGTGACCGGAGTGGGCCCCCGGCCAGCGTGCAGATTCAGATCCAGCGCACCTCCTCCCACGAGCGTCCGCACCCGACCGACGGCGTCATCGTCGTCGAGCACAGCACGACCTGGACGGACGTCGAGGCTTTCAAAACCGATATTGCGATTGCCAAGTGACGGTCTCGTGGTTCTTCTGATGAGTTGTATGCTGGTATGAGTAATCGGATCATGTTGTTCTCTCCATAGCCTCTGCCCTAGTTTCCTAGTTCATAGTGAATCTGTACATTGCCCTCGATGGGACGTGTATTAACCGCCAAGTGTTCTGCGTCTATGCGCGGGTCGAGTCAGGGGTTCTTTGCCATTGCTAACTTTACAATACTTGCTGTATGTGTCTGGAACTTAGAGATGGTCATGTCCCGAGTTGTTTTGATCGCATGTTCGAGTGCAAGTTATCTTCATCTGGGCTCTTCCTTGAGACCTACCACATACTTGAGTTCTCAGCCTGCCCAATCCTCTAGAGCTCCTCTAGGAAAGGGACATGATTCCATTGAGCGACCCATCTCGAAACATTCCTCCACCCTGCCCGCCAATAGCTTAAACCTGTGCCCCATGCACGAATGCCGCACAAGGCCCCAGACCCACCATCAGGAATAAGCAAAAAGAAATAAGAAATAAGCCTGGGGTTAAAAAAAATGCACCTCGATTACTGAACACGAGTCCCCATTCAAACTAATGGCTCATACCGCCAAGGGTTTCCACGTGTTCCTGTGGCTTCTGGAACTAGTTGAGAATCAACACGCCCCGTTCCTGGTTCGTATGATCACAATCCCAGTGAGCACCCCACTAGGAGTCTCTAGTCAACTGCTAGTCAACTCGCACTCCCGACAAATGATTACCCAGCATTGACCCCCCCACCCCCCGCTCAGTCAATTTCAAGTCGGTCTTTAGTACCATTGAAAACCAGAAGAATGTCTGCAGTGGCTTGAAACGCCACCGCATGGGCGCTCCATTCTTGACGGCGCGCCGGGCGTTCTACCAAACCCTGCCGCGCACGAGGCGGCCATGTGTCTCGTCCGGTTTACCCGGTAGCTGCAGCAGGTAGCCAGCTAGCGCATTGCAACCGCTTCAGATTCCACAAACGGGATATCTTCCTCGTAATCATATCGACAAAGAAAATAAGCTGCTAGCTTCGCCAGCAGAACAGTCAATGTAGCGCACCGTGACTGGTCCACCCCCGCGAAGCACCGAACCGGAAGTCCAAACCGAGGGTTGACGATGCAAGTTGACAATCCCGCCCACCGCCGTCGGGGTCGGAGTGGGAGGAAAGGATCGAAGGCTAAGCATCCACGTGCGCCTTTTCGTGGCGTGGTTGAAAGCATCGAATCGGCAGTCTGGCTCAGCTTCCGTGCAGACCAAGGGGAAGTCTACGACTACAGCATCCAGTTGGCCTTTGATGGTGCGGGGTCCAATCTACGCACATGCTGCTCTTTCTCCCCGCCCCGCTTGATGGAACGGGATGAGCCCTCGATCGGTCCCAGAAGTATATTAGATGCGGGATGGCTGCTGGATACCTTTTCTATAGTTCATGCCTCTTGGTCCCCTTCATTCTTACCCTGTGTGTGGTGTCGCGGTGTGAAACACTGAGATGAGGGTTCCATCAGCATTGCGGCTTGCTGTCTTGACAGGCCCGGCCGAGGTCGAGGCGTGGACGAAGTACACCGCGTTTGAGACGTGCTTGCAGCCACTGCTCTCGTCGCAGGCCACGATCCTCAATGCCTCGTCGACGGTCGTCGCCCCGCGATGGACGGAGTACGGCGAGCCCGTGACGAACCACGTCGTCAACGTGGCGACAGAAGCGGACGTGCAAGCCACTGTACCCTCCCCCATCCCGTATCCCCCAGTATCGGACTGACCCCACACCACAAACACAGGTCTTCTGCGCCAACGCCCACGACATCCCCTTCCTCGCCCAAGCCGGCGGCAACGCCTGGAGCACCACCTGGACCCTGACCAACACGACCACCCCCTCCATCCTCATCAACCTCCGCGCCCTCAACGCCATCACCTTCTCCCCGACCCGCACAACCGTCACCGTGCAAGGCGGCACCCTGACCTCCGAGCTCCTGGCCGCCGCCTACGCACACGACGCACAGGTCGTGACCGCGAACTGCGACTGCGTCGGGGTGATGGGCGCCCTGCTCGGGGGCGGGTACAGCCGCATGATGGGGGAAAGGGGGTACATGATCGACAACGTTCTCTCACTAGACGTCGTGCTAGCAACCGGGACGCGGGTGACGGTGACGGCGCGCTCGCAGCCGGAGCTGTGGTGGGCGCTGCGCGGCGCCGGCGCCAACTTCGGGGTAGTCACCTCGGCGGTCTTCCGCTCCTACCCGACCCCACGAACTGAGAACCACGCCTGGCTGGGCAGCCTGGTCTTCAGCGAGGACAAGCTCGAAGCGTTGGTGGCGGCGATCAACGACCTCCCGCTGAGCCCCCAGATGGCCATCTTCCTCTACTTCGCCACCACCGGCGCCCCGGACTACACGCCGGCCATCATCGCGTTCCCGTTCTACCTGGCCCGCGCGGGCGCCAACACGACGACGACGACGACGATGACGGAGGAAGCCCGCGCCGCGTTCCGCGCGATCCTCGCGCTGGGCCCGCTCTCCGACACGACCGCCTGGACACCCTACGACCGGGTCAACGCGGGCAGCGGCTCGTTCTGCGCCGGCGGCGGCCGCAAGGTCAGTCTGGGGTCCGCGCAGCGGACCCTCGACCCGGCCGCGTGGCGCGCGATCTGGACCTCGTTCACGCGGTGGGTGGCCGCGTCCGGCGGCGAGCAGGTGGGCAACTCGACCGTCCTGATGGAGGCGTACAGTCTGGGGCGCGCGAGCGCCGTCGCCGCGGACAGCGCGGCGTACGCGTGGCGCGCGTCCAGTCGGTTCAATACCGTCGCCATCGCCTGGTATCGGGATCCCGCGCTGGATGCGTCGGCGCGGCAGTGGGCGGGGGATGTGCGGGCGCTGTGGAGGGAGACGAGTGGGCTGAGTGGGAATTCCACGTGAGTTTGCCTCTTTCTTTGGATCTGCGATGGTTGGGTGGGGAGGGTGCGTGATGGGCGTGCTGGATGCAAGGTGAGCTGTGCTGACTGGGCTTTTCCTGCGGGTTAGGTATATCAATTTCGCGTTTGGGGATGAGAGTCTCGAGGATATTTATGGGGATCATTTGGAGAAGTTGCGGTTGTTGAAGAGGGTCTACGATCCCCAGAATCGATTTAATCAGTTCTTTCCACTGGCGTAAGGGGTGGGTGGGTGGGTTATTCCTGTTCTGGTGTGGATTTAAGATAGTATATTGTACCGGATGCGTGCTCTGTACATAACCTGAGCGAATGCATGCGATGTCTTGAGTGAGGTCTGGGGGACTAATCCATGCAGCGTGTCGACACAGGTCAGCATAGCTCGCACTGCGTCTCGGGGTGAGGAGTTTGGTGAAGGGCAGGCTAAACCCTAACTAGGTAACTTAGTCTATGCAGGGTCGGAGTCGGAGAGTGAGTGAGTGAGATGGTGCGATTGCATTGCTCACGCTCTACCCGGGGCTTCCGGCCGCGCTAGGAGGTGAGCTAGTCCTGGATTCCTTAGATAAAACAACAGTTTTGAGTCAAGTGCACTCAGACACGAGCGTGTTGGAATCTCAAGGATAAGCTAGGAATGTGGCGGGGTGATCAGGTATGCGGCTCAGACGGGCCAATCGATCAAGCATCTGCCTGGATTGGTAGAATTTCCTCTTGATTTTCGATTAAATCTCGGAAAGGGTGATGAAGAATGGACTTGATTGACCCAGGTCGAAATTATTTGGTACTGTCGAATCGTAAGACGGGGTAGGATCGTCATCCAGCGGCTACCCCGCTAAAAGTAGTTCACCCAGCCAGTTGACAGTGGACGAACAGGCTGACCAGGGAGGGATCTGGAGTTCTGGACTGTCTCCGTAATTGACCCACATATCCACTCAGTTCCGGCCTGTCAGACCCATCTTCCCATCTTCCATTCACTGGCGATCCAGACATTCCACTATTTAATTGTGTAACACAACAGCTTTACTTACCCCGCCGAGGGGTAAGCCTCCCCTTCCCACCTCAACCACAACCACAAGCAAACGCAAATAACACCTTTATAATAGCCTTCTTCTCTCGTATCCTTCCTCATCCCTCCCTCCTCACTTCCTTCCTTCCAACACATCCCATCCATCTCGATGACAGCAAAAATGACAGACCTCAAAAACACTCTCGACCCCCTCCTCCGCGAACATGCCAGCATAGGATACATCGGGCGCGATTCCCCCTCCTTCTCCGAGACCACCCGCGTGTGGAACGTGGGCCGCAACAAGAGCTGCACCCCGCTCGCCGTCCTCCAGCCCCAATCCGCCCAAGACGTCGCCGCCCTCGTTCATTTCCTCCACAACCAGGATCTCCCCTTCAGCGTCCGCACCGGCGGCCACAACATCGAAGGCAAATCCATCCAGAACGACACCTTCCTCATCGATCTCCGCGCCCTCGACTTCGTGCGCATCGCCCCGGACCGCAAGTCCGCCACCGTCGGCGGTGGCATCCTGCAGGGGAAGCTCGGGGAGACGCTCTGGAAGGAAGGCCTGATTACCCCCACGGGCTCGATCCCGGATGTCGGGTACGTGGGCTGGAGTACCTACGGCGGGTACGGCCTGTTTGCGCCGCGCTGGGGGCTGGGGGTGGATCAGATCCTCGGGGCGAAGGTGGTCAAGGCGGATGGGTCGGTCGTGGATACGGATGAGGACCCGGAATTGTTGAAGGGGATCAAGGGAGCGGGTGGCGTGCTTGGGGTTATTGTTGAAGTTTGCGTCAAAGTCTATGAGGCCAAGCAGGTGAGCTTCCCCTATTATAGTTCCACATGGTTGTCGTGGGATGGAGAGTCGGGAGCAAGATAGGCTGACAAGCAACGATGGACAGCTTCTCTCCGGCGTCATCATGTTCGAGTCCTCGGATATCAAGAAGACCTTCGTCGATTTCAACGCCGCCTTCCAGGCCCTCCAGGACGAAGGCATCCCCGATGCCCTGGCCGTCCAGCAGATCGCCATCAACGCGCCCCCCGGCCGCCTGTTCGGGACCATCGTCGTCTGGACCGGCGACGACCTCGACGAAGGCAAGCGCTGGGCCGACCGGATCGCCAAGCTCGGCATCGCCATCATGAACACCGTCGCCCCCACCGCCATCCCCGACTGGTTCCGGGGCAACGGCGCCATGGTCCCCACCAGCGTGTACGGCTCCAGCCGCACCGCCAACGTGCGCCAGATCACCCCAGAGCTGGCCGAAACCCTCGGCGCCAGCCTCGAGAAGATGCCCGCCGACCCCGCCACCATGCTCTCCGTGCACCAGCTGCGCGGCCCGTCCGCCACCCCGACCCGCGACTCGGTCTTTGCCGCGCGCGAACCACACCTCATGCTGGAGATCCTTGGGTGCGTGACGGCGGAGGACCTGCAGGAGGAGGCCGAGAAGTGGGCGTCCGACATGCTGGCCAGCGTGCACGGCACCCAGGCGCAGAACCTGCTCCCCGGTGCGTATGTGTCGCTACACTGCGAGGGGGCCCAGACGATCTGTGTCGAGGATCGGGTGAAGAAATTGTTTGGGGAGTTTGCCGACGAGGTGGTTGCGCTGAAGGAGAAACACGATCCGAAGAACTTGTTCGCTCACGCGGTTCCTAAGCTGAAGTAGGGGGTCCGTTTTATGCATGATGGAGATGTATTATGATAGCACGCATGGGTCGTTAGCCGTTTGACGAATGCCCTTTATTTCAATTTACTAGCATTGATTCTTCTATATCTGTTACGTCTATTGGGATTTGTAGCTTGTAGATTACCACCTCCGTGACCACGTTCAGCTTTGGTATGTTCGCTGCTCTCTCTTGTATAATTAGTACTAAAGATCGACTCGGATTCATGATACTCACATACTCCACTCTGCAATGTCCTTGTCAATCTTCACTGTCTCTGAGAGCTCAATTATTTTGACCAATAGTTACAGCCTCTGATACTCTTCATTCTCTTCCTACAGCAATATCCGGGATATATACACACGGTCCATGAACGGACAGACTTAAGAACCATACCTAACCCACGAGAAGCGTCAGAGCACCTCGGTGAAACAGCTCTAGGAAGACCCATAGTATTCCAGTATGAGAGGAAGAAAACGGTAAAAAAGGTCCAGTGCAGATGATCCATAGTACCAGCAGCCCAGACGCAGGGAGAGTGCATGACGTCACGGCGGCACCGGCTTCCGATACTGCTTATGTCAGCGCGCTTCTGCATTCCTGGCTCATATCCTCTTCTGGACCAAGCTGTTTGTTTCTAGGACAAGCAGATAAGGTAGTACGTGCATCTACGGGAGAGCGAGAAGAGCTAATATGAGGGAAGCTCAGTCTGCAATGTCTGGTGTCTGAGGGCTGATGCATCGCTGGTTGTCAGCCGAAATCTGCCCGGTATAACAAGATCGTCGCTAATCCCGAGCATACTCGAGATTCGTTTGTATACAGAGTGCATGCCAACTGAAGAGATGATCATGAACAGTCTGTTAGCGGTGCTGAGGGAAAAGAGCAGACCTAGGATTGTGTAGTGGCATCTCGAGCTCAGGTAATCATCGAAGGGTGTACGGAGGAGTCGAAGGTCAGATTCAGTCACATAGCACCGCAGCTATGGTCTAGTGAACGTAAGCGGCATTCGGCTTCTTGGATATTACACTCTGCGCTCCCGTTGTGCTGATAATGGAATATGTATGGCTCGCGACCCAATGCTTCAGCCATCCGGCTAAGGCTTCTCCGCACGAGATAAATACTGTCGGGTGATCATTTTCCAGCTTTCTTATCAGATGCCGTCCGGATCGAAGTTCAGATCAGTCTCAAACAGGTATGGCATCTCAAGAGGGAGAGACTCGATCGGGCTATGGTTGGTGGCTACCGAAAGATGCCATGCCCGGATGCATCAGGTTTGAGCCAAATTGTATATCTGGCCTATATGGTGCAGAGCAGTCTTCCACACACTGGATTGAATACTAACATGTACGCACCACACTGACCCCAAGTATATACCGTACCATCCTCGAGACCACCCACACCAGCTCAATCCCGGTCGATCTCCACCACCGGCCCCGTATACTCCTTGCCACCCCAGAGCACATAATACACCGTGCTGAGCAGACTCGTCCCCGCCGTGCCCACGACCGCCCAATTCATCGTACTCGCCGTGGGGCTGGCCACGGTCGGCCAAAAACTGAAGAACACGCCCACCGTCAGATACGCGATCGTGAAAGCGTTCACCAGGATGCCCAGCACGCCGCGGATGTGGAACGGGCCCCACGCGAGCGGGGCCCCGGGGGTGTTGACCAGCACCGAGTCCACGGCCGCGACGGCGGGATCGCGGATGCCGCCCGTGCACCGCTTCCAGATCAGCAGCGTGGCAGAGATGAGGTAGGAGGTGTAGAGGGCGCTGACGCAGAGGGAGACCACGTCGTTGAGGACGGCGGCGGATCCGAGGATGATCAGGGCCAGCAGGACGGCCGCGACGGTGACGACGAGGATGGACCATTGCGGGACGGCTTGGGCGTTGACCTGGAATTTGAGGTTAATACATGGTGGACTTCAAAGGGACAAGGACGGTGGATGGGGGCGTACTCGACTAAGGATCCGCCAGCCTGGAAGACCGCGATCCCGGGCAAAAGACCAGACCATGCGCGATGACGAGGCTAGCGAGCCGACTGCAGTGGCTGTGACCAGAATTGGCACGATGGCGCTCATTACCGTACAGCCGCCGACGGAACTCGTGGCTGAGCAGAACACCTGCATATAGGGATATCCGGTGGCCGATTCCAGCGCGGTATCAACATCGGTCATGGTGAACAAGGTGCTCAGGACCATGCCGAAGCCCAGCAGGCCGTTGATCACAACGGAGGTGAGGATGGACTGGGGCACGACGCGCTCCGCGTTGTGGATCTCTTCGCTCATCTAAAGCACATGTCAAGTTAGTGCCAGTCCGACATGAGGGGGCGAGCAGACTTACGTGAACGGCGGCATCAGCCCCCGTGAAGGAGAACATAGCGCCCGTCATTCCCACCATGAACGCCAGTCCTTCGCTTTGAAAGCCCCCGTCGTTTCGGAATGTTCCAAACACCTCGGACGCATCGTTGTGCGTGCCCAGGTAGAGGAGTGGGATGATGATGGCGAAGAAGCCCACGATGTGCAGGATCAGCACGAATCCCTCAAACTTGGGAAGCCAGGTGCTGGCGACCGCGTTGACGAACACTGCAAACGCCAGGATGGCCCAGAAGAGCAGTACCGTCTGCCATGCCGTCGGGACATAGGTGCTGTGGTTCAGGACCACGAGGCCCTGAATCTGGGAGGCGCTCAGGTAGCAAGTCGATGTGAATGCTCCCAGCCAGCCGATGACGATCAACCACCCTGGAGGGCAAGTCCGTCAACCAGTCATGACAAAGAACTCTAGAGGGACAGAAAAGGTCGGCGGGGAACCTACCTGTGAGAAAGCTAAGGTACTTCTGACATGATGCCGGAGACATCATCGAGACCCAGTGGTACTGGCCCCCGGACGTTGGGGCCCTATGCGAGAGGCATGTCAGATTCTGTCGGGCAGGAATGGACAAGAGCACATACATTGAGACTAACTCCGACAGCGTGAGGAAGGTCGAAAAGGTGCCCAACCAGACTACCAAAAAGCTATACACGGTTCCGGCCGGGCCTCCACTGTACGATCGGCTTTCGTTAGGTGCCACTCAGGCAAGATATCGTCCAGGTGCGCCACATACTCTTCAAACGAGATGACAAACGTCGACAAGATACCTTCCCAAGAGGCCAAGATAGTACAGGAAAATCCTAGAATGGACAGAAAACCAAAGCGACGCTTGAGGATCTGCTTCTTGCCCACACGTCCGAGCCCCTGGTCGTCCTGGACCTGGGTGTGACTGGTACTCGCGGCTTTGGTGTCGACGTGCCGATCGCGGAGAGGAATCGGGTCCTCCATGCTTACTATCGAGAAGCTTCAGCTGCCAAGATCCCACGCAGTAATGAGACGGGCGTGGTAGAAGACAAGAGAGCAAAGAAATAATCAAAATGAAAGAGACAAAACGGGATTGTATAATTTTTCTTCCCGATTCTTCTCGCCCGCGCTTTTGTCTCATGGCGCACAAGGACACTTGGTCGTCGTCTATCATTCCCAAAAGAGGGGCGCCAGCCCTGAACTAGTGGCACGAATAGCCCCCCCCTCCTGCTGCACTCACAACGCTGCACGGGAGTTTAATTGCTGAGAACGGGTGGGTGAAACAGATCAAATGGCCGTCCTCCTTTATGCAGCGCAACCACCCCACCGGCAGGGGATATAAATTGATGCGTGACTAAATCCCTCAGTTCCCGCGCGTTCGCTCCAGTCGATCACTTGCAATGGGCTGACAAGCACTGCGCTTTCAGACTAAGCATATTTATTAGCCTCGGAGCTATCTTCCACTAGCAGGGGAACTAATACATCAAGTGTGGAGAGTTCACATTGGGCCGACGCGTAGTCGTTTGCTACCAAGCTCAGTCCCACAGCCCCATCATGTCTCACTTTTCCTTATTCTGATAAGCTCTACTAAGCTACTGTCAAAGATTGAAGCCATGGTGGCCCTCCCTCTCCCCGTCCCCGCCAATGCCAGCCATCCACACTAGCGCACTGGTTGACTGCGATTCGACCCTCCATCAGTGGTGATCGACTCGGTGGCTGCATTGGGATCGTAATGCTCCTCCACGGCCCAGGTCATCGTCTGACGGATGATATGACTCTGACTGGTCTGGCTATGCGCGTCGTCCCAGTCGCGCTCCCGCTGTTCTGCAAGAATGGTCGTGTCGTGAGCCGACCCGTGCAGTTGGTTCAGCTCATGCGCCGTGCCGCTCCGTTTCTTCTTCCCCGACCCGTACCCATATTGTTCGTGCGTCGAACTCTGCCCCGGTAGATGATAGAGTCGTAGCCCGGTGGACTGTAGTCCATCCATGAAAGGCTTGAGGTGAGGGATGCAAGAGACGATGATGGCCAGACACTGGACCAGCTGCATGCAGACGGCGACCTTCCAGATCTCGAGCAGGGGCTCATCTGGATCTTCTTGCATGCGGCCTCGATACACCAGCTCCATCACGATAGCGATTACGACTCTGAGCCCGCCGTCAAGGCTTGAGTCAGCTCATAATTCTGTCCAACCCACAGGAACCGGGTCACTTACAAGATACGAGTAGCGAAACACCCGATCACCACCGCCTTCTTCGTATCCGCCATCTGGATCTTGGAGACGACCAGAATGGGGAAGACCATCAGAGCGCATTCGGTGAGGATGTTGGTGATTCCGAAGTAGTACCACCATGCCGCCTGCTCGCTTGGTTAGTAGAGTTTTGCATCGCGTCAAAATGCGGTTCATCGGCACCCTACACGATTGAAGCATGTCTGCGTGAGCCAATTCCACGGTTGGGGCAGGCCACACTGGAACGCGACCGCAACTTCGCACGTCATGGCCCATGTTGTGATGAAGGCAATCAGTCCCCATTCCACTTTGCGGGTTCGTTGCATCAGGAATGTCATGAATGCTAGAGAGCTCAGCTTAGCGAATGTGATGCAGGGGATGTAGAGCAATTCCGCCGCATAGATTGACTATAGTCCCGGCGATGTCAGTCACTGTTAAGTCTGTTCACGCGGATCCAAACACACCTTCAAAGCCACTGCCTGCTGATGCTGCGATGAAGCTCGTTGCTCTTGACCGTACCCATTGCCGGCTGCATTTGCGACACATGCTGCCTGTAGCACCGAGAAGACCTACACAGTGGCTCGCACGGTCAGAACAGGTAGTCCGTATGGTCTCTCCTCCCGCAATACACCTACCAGAGCCACCGAGATCAGGTAGTCGTCCATCGTCAGCTTCCTGACGATGACATATTTGATCAGAAGCCGTGTTCCCCCGGAGAGCACAGCGATGACCATGAAAAACCATGCCAGAATTCCGATGACGGGGGCGCGGTTCGTGTCCGTAACCACAGTCATGGCTGCAGCAGACAGTGTTGCATGAGCGTCAGCGTCACCATAACGATTCCACCTCGCTCATCCAGGTTCTCCTTCATAAACCGATCACACGACGAACATCTCCAACGAGGAGAGAGAAAAGAGGCGGAAAAAAAGGATTATCCTGGGATTGAGTGTCTCACCTGGAGGTGGATCCGGAGGTGGCCCGCGCAATCTATTAGGGTTCGGCCGGTTGGCGCAGATCCGTACCTTTGCGTGGCCCCATCACCCATGCACTTCACGCATATCCAACTTCCTACTGGATGGGAAAATTTCGGCGAATCTCAATCCTTGTCACTCCAGGACGGGCTGGCTGGGTCTCCCTAGTCTAAGGTTAGAGAATTAAATTCGGCTCTGTGTGACGGTTTCCCCCCCCCTCTCTTAACCTTCGTTCGTTCCGGCCGTTGGATTTCGGCGCTATCCCCCCCTTTCATTATCTGCAACCCTAACGAATTCTCACGAACCGCCCGCGTGAGGATACTTCTGACATCATGGCAGCAACTATGCACGAAGGAACTGCCCCATTTCAGTATGAGCACCTCCCCAGACCCGCGCAGACCTGGTATCGCGTGTACGGCGATCTCACGGTCGGCACCCCCTTGGTGGTGCTGCACGGGGGCCCGGGGTTCTGCCACAACTACCTGCTGCCCCTGGCCGACCTCGCCGGCCCCCAGCGGGCGGTGATCCTGTACGATCAGATCGGAAACGGGCTGTCGACGCACTACCCGGAGAAAGTCGGCGATCAGGGGTTCTGGACGGTCGAGCTGTTTGTCGCCGAGCTGGCCAACCTGCTCGCCCACCTGGGGCTCGCGGCCGGCCGCCCCTTCGATCTCCTGGGCCACTCGTGGGGGGGCATGCTGGGCGCCGAGTTCGCCATCCGGCGGCCGGCGGCGGCAGCGGGGGGCCTGCGGCGCCTCGTGCTCTCCAACGCCCCGGCCTCGGTGTCGCTGTGGTTGGAGTCCGTGAACGGGCTCCGCGCGACGTTACCGGCGGACGTGCAGGCGACGCTGCAGCGGTGCGAGGCTGAGGGGCGGCTCGACTCGAAGGAGTACGAGGACGCCACCATGGTCTTCCTGTCGCAGTTCTCCTGTCGGGTGGACCCCTGGCCGCAGGAGTTTGTGGATAGTATCGTCTGGGCCACCGAGACGGATCCCACCGTCGCGTCTACCATGTGAGTCGATGTGCTTCTGGCTCTGCCGTCCTCTAATTTAGTTTAATGTCTTTAACCTCCGGAGAATAGGCTGGGCCCGTCCGAGTTCTGGATCGAGGGCAACCTGAAGGATTGGAGCGTGCTGGATCGTCTGCATGCGATCCGGGTGCCCACGCTGCTGATCAACGGGAAATATGACGAGGCCCAGGATAGTACCGTCGAGCCGTTCTTCTGGGCCATCGATAAGGTGAAATGGGTGACTTTGGCGGGGAGCTCCCACTGTCCGCAGTTTGACGAGCCGGAAAAATATCTGCAGGTCATCCGGGACTTTTTGGGCGCTCGGTAGAGCTGGGGTGGCTGGACATGCCACTCGGAAATAGCTGATACCACTCAAGGGGAGCTGAGACATGCATATCACGCGACTGCGTCTGGAGAACCTATCAATGAAGATCCAATCAGTGGTCGTGAAATAAAACCTTCCATCTTACATCTTAGCATCTACTACCAAGATTTCCTGGATTATGCTCTTTCCCACCGCGCATGATATCCAAGTACGTTCAACCGATACAGCTAGACATTGATAACACCTTCGATATATCACCTCGTGAATTAGCCAAGAGAAAAAGACGAGAGAATGATTAAAAATGTTCGCATACATAGGAAAGTCATCAGTGGAGACATGGTCCAACAATCTTCACTTTTTTTGCCTTGATGTGTAACTCATATAGTTTGAAAGCAGGCAGAGAATAAATACTGCACAATTGGGGTAATTCGTGTATTACATAATTATGCTAGTGCTGACGCATTCCCATGATCGGGTTATGGACACAATAATGTTCAGCACCCAAGCATTCGTCTCATCTATCACGAAGTTTAATTGGGGAGCAAATAGCCCGAAATGCAAGCTAAAGCGAGAGCTATACTGCCGGCACCGGCGGAGGCTGGTTTGAGCGGCAAAGCAGCCCCGTCAGCCCCGTCAGCCCCAACCACCATGTCATTCACTTGCCGCACCTGCGCCAGACGCAAGGTAAGATGCGACAGGCTGACGCCTCGCTGCTCCAGCTGCCGCAGGGGCAACCACGAGTGCTCATACCGAGCACCGACCCCGCGATCGCGGAAACGCAAGACAAGTGAGGAGCCCTCGGAGCGGCTCGCGCGATATGAGCGCATTCTGCGGCAGCACGGCTTGCTGGACGGTGACACGCGGCCGACGGCGAGAGATACCTCGCCTGAGCCGATTTCGTTTCACTACAACGAATCCGAGGCCTCGAAGGCTGGTAGGGTGCTTACGGCAGAAGGCACGTCGAGGTATGTCAGCGGGCATCCGTGGAATAATCTCGGTGAGGAGGAGGTGCGACGCGTCTTCGAAGAGGAAGAGCAGGAGCAGCAAGAGATGGCCATTACACCCGAGACCTTGATGTCTGATCCGTTGGTCGGTGCGCTCGTGGGCTCTCGACGCTCGCTTCTGCAGTACCACCCGACTCACGCAGACGCCAGGCTGCTGTGGCAAACGCATGTCGAGAGCGTGGAGCCGTTCTGCAAGATCCTGCACATCCCCTCCACCTCTGCGATGATCGAGAGGGTTTCATGCCGCCCCGAGCTAGCGTCAGATGCAGATGAGTGTCTTGTGTTTGCCATCTATCGATTTTCAATCTACGTGATGACGGATGCGGAATGCATGCTAAAACTGGGCCATCCACGCAGTACCTTGAGCAGACGATATCATTCCGCAGCGCAACAAGCGCTGGTCAATGCTGCATTTCTGAAAACGAGTGACATCCAGGTCCTTCAGGCTTTAGTCCTATTCCTCCTCTCCAGCCGCCAGTATTATGACTCGCAGACGTACTGGATACTAACGGGTGTTGCCGTGCGCATCGGGCAGCGGATCGGACTCCACCAAGACGGAGAGAAGCTGGGAATGTGCCCGTTCGATGTCCAGATGCGGCGACGCCTATTCTACCAGCTCATGCCCCTCGACGGCCGAGCGAGTCAAATGGCAGGCACCGTCGTGTCCATCCCGCCAGACGCGTGGGACACCCAGCTCCCGCTCAACATCGACGACGAGCAGATCTGGCCCGGCATGACGGCAACCCCGCGGGAGCAGCAGGGCGCGACACAGATGATGTTTTTCCTGTCGCGCGCCTGCATCGGGCGGTTCTTCGCGAGCATGAGCCCGCATCTGCGCAGCAACGGGCCGTGGAAGTTCGGCAGCCTGCCCGAGGCCGAGGCGGTCATCGGTGCCGCTGAGCGGGAGGTCGAGGACAAGTACACCCGCTACTGCGATATCGTCGACCCGCTGCATTTCCTGACGGTCGGGCTGGCGCGCGCGGGCATCACCGCCATGCGACTTCGGGTCCGGCTAACGAAGGTCCGGAATCTGACTGCCACGGACGCGGAGATGAGGGAGGTCTTGCACCTCGCCCAGAAGATCTTGGATACCGATGCGGCGGTGTCGGACCACGCGGGCCTGGAGAGGTACCGGTGGCATGTCCGACCGTTCTTTCTGTGGGGCACCTTCGATTCGTTCATCTTCGTCTTGACGACCCTGTGGACGCGGGCTAGTGTTCTCTCTCCGGTGGAAATCGAGGAGGCGTGGAAGAAGGTTGAGCAGATTTATGGTCATCATGATGAGCTTTGGGACCCGAAGCCGTTGTACGTGGCATTGCGCAGACTCACGCTCAAAGCTTGGGATGCTCATGCGCGAAGCGACACGGGTGCAGAGCCGGGGTTCATTGCGACCTCGCGCTCATTGCAGACGACGAAGCGCAGGATTACGGAGGGGCCTCCAAAAGTATCCCCAGATACAAACCCTGAGAGGGGCGACACCATGTTTTTGACAGCGCCGTCTGCGAGTGACATTGACGCGGTTCTTAGTTCTGTGGCTGAGAGGATAGATGGAGAGATGGGCGACGGTATCGACTTCGATGCCGTGGATTGGGCTTACTGGGATCAGTTGATCCAGTATCACCAAGGACACGATGATGAAGATTAGAAGCCATGGACATGTTCCTCCTAGGGGGTAGAGTTCAAAACTTCCTCGTAGAAGAGGATATATGACACGGAGTCGGAACCTGTTTCCATCCCCGTTCCGCAGTGAGGCTGGAAACGGACCTTTCAAACTGCCCCAATCCCGGTCCGGTTTGGTCCTCCATTGGTCAAATCCTCGGGTCGTCCGCGGCCGAGCATCCAGCCAATCAGAAAATCCCGCTATCAGCGCCCATATAGTATAAAAAACCCCTTCATGGTCACCACTGTTCCATCCCAACAAACAACATTCACGTCCGGTCGAATCCAAGAGTTATGCCGCAGCTTAGAGTCCTCATTGTGGGCGCATCGATCGCCGGCCCAACAGCGGCCTACTGGTTCGCCCGAGCCGGAGCCAAGGTCACCGTCATCGAGCGGTTCCCGCACCTGCGCACCAACGGCCAGAACATCGACATCCGGACCGTGGGCGTGACGGTGATGCGACGGATGTCCGGGCTTGAGGAGGCGGTGCGGGCCAAGACCATTCCGCTGGCGGGCATCGGCTTCGTCCGCTCCAATGGCCGCCCGTATGGAATCATCTCCACAACCGGCGACCCCGACCAGCAGTCTCTCGTCTCCGAGTACGAGATCTACCGAGGGGACTTATCCCGGATTCTATACGACCGCACCGCGTCGCATCCCAACATCACTTATATCTTCGGCGAACAGGTCGCCTCGATCCAGCAGCACGGCGAGAAAGGCGAGGATAGCTCCGTGATGGTCGAGTTTGCCAACGGCTCCCCTGCAGCGGAATTCGACCTCGTCGTGGGCTGCGACGGGGCGACTTCGCGGACCCGCGCGATAGGACTCGGGGTCGGCGTGCGGGATCACCTTGTTCCGACTGGCAGCTGGGCGGCTTACTTCTCCATCAAGCAAGATCTCCTAGGAGCGGGAGATAACATCGGCAAGGCGTACAATGCTGTGGACGGGCGCTTCATCGCCGCTGCGCCTGACCCATGGGGAGTGAATCGGGTGGTCATGATCAAGCACCAGCCACCAACCCACGGCAGAGATGCCACTGAGTCGTTCCGGGAGGCGATGAAACAGGGCGAGGATACACTCAAGAAATTCGTGGCGCAGACCTACCGCGGCGCCGGCTGGAAGTGCGACGAGGTGATCCAGGACATGATGAAGGCGGAGGACTTCTACGCCAGCGAGATCGTGCATGTCAAGCTGCCACACTTGTCGAAGGGACGGTTTGTGTTGGTCGGGGATGCCGGGTACGCCGCTTCGACGGGCACCGGGACAAGTCTTGCCATGGCGGGGGCGTACGTGCTGGCGGGGGAGGTTTGCAAGCACAAGGGCGATCTCGCGGGTGCCCTGCGGGGGTATGAGGACGTAATGCGTCCCCTGATTGATGACATGCAGAAGGTGCCCCGGTTTCTTCCGGCGATTTTCACACCGCAGACGGCTTGGGGGCTGTGGCTGAGGAATACGGTGTTTGCTTTCCTGTGTTGGAGTGGGATTCTGGAACTCACGCAGAGGTTCTTTGCGGGGTCTTTTGCCAATACTGATAGGTATCAGTTGCCGGAGTATGCATGGGAGGAGTAGACACGCTCGTGGGATGGTTGGATTATAGCGGTGTTTGATTAATTCAAGGTCCTCGCAACTCGGTCAGATATCCCCCCAATACTGCAATTCGCTCTGTGGATGTGGGAGAGTTGAAGGCTTATTCACAGTAGCTTTGATGATAAACAAACGAGCAATCATCTCATCATACCTAAGATGATCTACACATGTTGTCAGGCTGATCACCTGTGTGACAAGAATCTGTGTAGAAGACCCAAGACGGTTGCAAAGGCATCACCGCTCATCCAGCAGCATGGACTGAGGGTTCAAAGCGAGGTCCAATAATGTACTACCAGGACAAATGAGTTGCAAATGTTCACTTGAAGTTGGTTTGCTTGAAACGAGTAGGGTGGTTTGAAGGGGGACACAGAGGTCTGAGTGTATCGCATTCACTTGCGGAAGACCTTCTGGAGCAGACTTGGTCAACATGCCTGAGGCCGTCAACTGCACCTCTTTACTTTCTTCGCCCACTTTCTCTTCTTCTTCTTCTTCTCTAACTTGCTTCGCTCAGCTACCCTTCTACCTCACCTTCTTCACACCCACTGTTTTCATCTTTCATCTGACCGTGAAATCGCGTCTCTTTCCCACCCATCTTAACACCAAGATAACACGAACCCCATTCTTCCACACATCTCTCATAATTTGTCCTTAACTCTCGGGGTTGACTGGAAACAATAACACTCACGCAAAACTCCCGATGCCCATACACTGACATCGCGCTCACTCTCCCAGCTTATCGGCCCAGTCTTCTCGCAACACTGTCTGGCAAACTCGGATTTGATTCCAAAGTCGCCGCCCAGTCCACAAGATGACATACAGCTCTAAGATGCTCAAAGATGCTCAAGCGAAGGAGCTATGCGACTTGGAACTTGAGTGTGATGGGGTGAGGCTCACCGTCCACAGGATCGTGGTCTGGAATGAGTCGGAGGTGATCAAAACTGCTTGCAAGAGTAATTTCATGGTACGGCTAGTCATCTTGAGTATTTCTAGTCAGGTATAATGTCTAAAGCCGAAGAAGGAAGGTCGCACCAACGTCATCCAGATCCGAGATTTCTCTCTAGCTACCGTGAAGCGGATGGTGCAGTACATGTACCTCGGTGACTATACGTTGAAAAACGATTTCAGATGGGCTTCAGGTATGTGGACCTGGTACAAGGATCTTGTGTGTTCGTATCCGGGTACATACTAACAGAGGTACAAGAAATCGCGCAGCCTACCGTTGAGACAATCTTGAATCCGCCCACCGCTGCCACAACAGACACCCAATCCGACCTCATCTGCTTCACCGAGGCGGCTCCCAAGACCACCGCCTCCACACCACCCACAACTGCGGAGGCCCTGCGCCCTCATCTCGAGATGAGTATGATTGCGGGCTACTACATGCTGCCAGGCCTGGAAGCCTTAGCACTGAAAAGAATAAAAACGACGGCTTCAGAACAGCCCTGGTCGCCTGCTGGGTTCGACGACTTGGTCTCGGAAGTCTATCCTTCCATTCCTCATGAGGCAACTCGAGGTTATCTATGCACCATGGTCGTTGAACACCTGAATGACTTCCCGAACAACGAGAACCTGTTTCCACATCTGTTCTCGCGGCAGGTTATCTCAATCCTGAAATCATTCGAACTTGAGGTATCTTGTTTGAAGCTTCAGAAAGACCACATGGAGCGAAAATTCCGAGAAATGAAAGCCAATCTGGAATTTATCAATGATATCTGCGAGTGCCGTCACTGTGGAGAAGCGTTCCAGAGCTATATCCAGCTTGGGGGGAGAAATAGTTCAAATTGCAAGCTCCGTTGCAGAGAGTGCTGGACTCGACATGAACCACTGGCGTGATGGCTGGTCGCTGTATCTGTCCTTGCATCCTATCGATGGTCTAATGAGTTCTAGAGTGCGTTTCGCAAATGAGTCTGGCCCCTGACTGTATTATGTCACATTATCTGGCTTTGTATGCTACTTTCTGGTTCAATGATAGGAAATTCACCCATTCTATGCAATGGGCCTTCTGTTGAGCCAGCTGAGTCATCTACCCACGGGGACAGTCACGTGCTCCAGGCACCAGTGGAGAGGCAACCACCAATCAGCTGTCTATCTGCCATGCCAAAGCCGATCAGAGTTTGTCGACCATCACGTGGCGCTCCTCCCCGATAGCATGCTATCAATAAATAAGAAGTCACCCATACCTCGCCTCTTACATACCAGAATTACAAAAAGACCTAGAAAATAATAAACCACCCGTTGAACATGGACCTAGACATACAACCCGCCTCGTCCACTAAGGGCACACAACCAGACCCTCCACCACCCCAGACCCCCACACCAACCCATCCCCGACCAACAAACACAATGCACGAACTCCCCATCCAACCGCGGGGCCTCCTCTGGCAAACCGACTTCATCACGCCCGCCCACGAAGCCACCCTCCTCCAAATCTTCCGGCACGACCTGCAATGGCCCACCCGCCCCGGCCGCATCTCCTTACATTATGGCTACACCTTCGACTACAAAACCTTCAACATCGACCCGGCCATCCCCTACCGCCCGTTCCCGGACTGGCTGGTCCCGTTACTCCCGGCCCGCGAGCCCCGCGCCCCGGACCAGGTCTGCCTGCAGTATTACCCGCCGGGGGCGGGAATCCCGCCGCACGTGGACGCCCACGGACCGTACGACCAGCTCTACGCGCTGTCGCTGGGCGCCCCCGTGCTGATGGAGTTCCGGCGCGGGGACGAGCGCGTCGAGGTCGACTGCGAGCCGCGCAGTTTGATGTGTATGAGTGGCGATGCGAGGCTGTTCTGGACGCATGGGATTAAGAAGCGGAAGACCGATCTTGTATCCCTGGACGGTGGGGAGACGCGGGTGAGGGTTAGGGGGGAGCGGTGGAGTATTACGTATCGGTGGTTGAGGGAGGGCGGGGAGTGCGAGTGTGGGGATTTGCGGCTCTGTGATACCGCGCAGCGGCGGGCCGGGGTCGAGAAGGAGAAGAGGTCGGTGGTTGCGTTGAGGGAGGCGGCGGAGGCTGCTGGTGGTGAGGATGAGGGGAAGGGGAAGGGGAAGGGGGAGGGGGAGGGGGAGGATGGTGATGAGAGTTGAAGCTCGTGGGCTTGGTTTTGGTGGTTTACTTGTTTTCGCAGTCTCATACCCTAGCCTTTGGATTGTTCGGAGTTGGTCTTGTGAGGCTTCAACTTTGGGAGTTTGTTTGATTTGTTTGGTGATCGAGTGGTGTTGTTATGCTTACCAAGCAGATCTGTGATGAGTCTTTACATGTGTCAAGACTGTAGGAAGCATCACTGTGACACGTCAGATTTCTGCCACAGTCCAGGTGTATGCAGTGTATACTCAAGTCAAAATATTTAACAATGCTGAAAATTTATGTCTCGTCCAGGACCATCTTGTTCAGACAAACATAATAGACTATCGGGCTTATACATATATCATAGCCCTGTAACCAGCCAACTTGCCTGTTCATTCTTCTGGCACAAATAAAACTGTTGCTTCAAGCTGTCCAACCGCCTATACAGATACCCCTAACTATCCCCACTCAACTTCGCCTCAATGACACTCTGCGTCGCCAGCGGCGAGCTCCAGATCTTCACCACGCGCAGCCCCACCGAGGCCAACAGGTCCTGCCACATGCCCTCGGTGCGCTCGAACGCCGACACAAGCACCATCATCGTGTGATCGTAGCCCGTGGCCTGCGGGTGCGCCCCGACCGCCGGGATCACATGGTCGTGGATCAACAGGGTGCTGTACCCGGGGGTCATCGCATCGCGCAGGTGCTCCAGGATCTGCCGGGCCAGCGCATCCGACCAGTCGTGCAGGACCCCGTGCAGGTAGTAGGCCCGCGCGCCTGTCAATATCACACCAATCATGCGTTAGCCATTCACTTCATCACCGTACACTTTGCCATTGGAACCCCCCCCTCCTCAGTCTGGGCACAAACAATAAAAGTGGGGAAAGAGGAGCATACCCTTAACCGGCTGCGGCGTGAAGAAATCATGCGCCATGGCGCGCACCTCGGCGGGACAGATGGCCTGGCGCACGACCTCCGGGCGATCCTGCAGCACCAGCCGCCCCGCGAGGCCGGGATTCTTGCCCAGAAACTTGTTCATGTCGTGGCCGACGTTGCCGCCCACGTCGACCAGGAGCGGGATCACCGAGTCGTCATCGGGCCGGTCGTCCGCCAGCCGGTCGTAGGGGAAAATGTCCAGCATGCCCGCCTGCTTGGCCATGACGCTGCCCATCACGTTGTTGAAGACGGCGCTCTGGGCCGGGTGCTGGGCGTAGTAGTCGAAGAGCGAGCCCGGGGAGTTCTTGGTGTACTGGAAGATGCCGTCGTTGGGGTCGGTGGGGTTCTGGTAGTCGGTCTTGGCGAGGTATTCGGGCATTTTGGCGAAGCAGGGGTTCACTGTGTCGTGTCTGGGTTTGAATTGGGGGTCAGTGCATTAGGTATGTGTCAGGGGACTCAGCGGGTACGGACAAGAATGGAATCCAGGCTCCGAAGACGGGCTCGAGGAGGGATCTGCTGAATGCGGATTGCTTGTAGTGGTCGGCGGAGACCTCGATGATGATGTTGGTGGATGCCAGATGGCGGAGGATGCGACCTAATCAGGGTTTAGGATTGTGGGCAGATGCATTGCAATGTCCGCTGCATGCCGGTTGTCTTACCGAGTAGGACGGGGTCTGAGTTGGTCAGTTCAGCAAGCTGTGCAGTCGACTGCTCCGCCTGTTCTCCTACATGGAGCCATTTCTCGAAGAGCTGTAGGTCCTGGCTCACTTTCAGGGCCGCGGTCAGGGCAGGCTGGAGGAAGTGTTAGGGCCACAGACTCATTATTACGGGCCAGACGTTCTACCTCTGTAATGCAAAGCCGCGCCACGGTATCCCACGAAGTCTCCAAACGACTGATCAAAGCGTACGCCTCTCTCAGCGCTTTAACTCGGTCGCCATCATACGCAAAGGATGTACGGTCGATACCCTTGATTGACTGAGTGAATTGGTCCACATCCACGGTGGTAGAAGGAGTCGAATCACCGATTGACGCCATTGTGGTTCAGCAACTGATCACTTCGGAAAGGGTGAAGAACTCGATCGATCGGGGTGCAGGGGGAAAGGTACATGTATTTCTGTCAGGGGCGATTGTGTCTGGGTCTTGCAGGCTGTCAGCTTACCCCTCACAGCACCAGAGGAAATAAGTTTGACCCAGCGCAGGTCGGCGACCAACGAGCGGATGCGCACTGACAATCGGCGGCGGGGCCCGGTCAATCGGATCCACGCAGACGGTGGAGATCGTCCGACTTAGGGCCCGCCAACCGCCACCGACTCTTCACCTCGCATACCGCGGCCCAAGTTCTTACTGTGATGCACATGTGTATGCCGATCTATGCAGTACTAGCGTGACCCTTATTGGAACTCTCGACTGCTCTGGACCAATATTGGTCGCCCTGCTCTGAAGGATGCTTATCGCATTTCTCTTCCTGGCGTGCATGTCTTACGCTGGGAAGTGAGTGTCGTGAACTGCTACTGGCAAAGTTTGGGATTGAATGCTGGAACTTCCATATATCAGTGCCCCTTGCTTTTACTATAGAGCACTAGAAGCTTCTCCCGTCTGGGCGGAGACCAGTTTGGGGCGACATTGCACGGACTCTTTTGATGCGACCAGGGTCCACACGTCGGCCATCCCCTTAGGTCGGACGCCATTGTCACACATCAGCTTGACTGTCGATTGTCAAGCCGAAATGCCATCAATATAGGTCAGCGATGGATTACCACTTCTATTAAAGCTAGGCTTAACAAAGTGATCGTCAGCTTGTAGTTGTGGTCCACTAAACGAGTCGTCTTCCTTATACCGGCTTTGGCCTGGTTGTGGAGTGTAGTCTCAAACTTTTTAAGGTCTCTTTCACAGCTATAGTATCGAAGAGTGCCCACTTCAAAGCTGTCAAAGTGGCAACGTCAACGACAAAACAAGCCTGGTCTCCATAAACATGGCATCTGCAGAGCCAATTCTTAATCTTGGAAAAGGTCACTCAATGTGAGCCAAGTACTCCGTCGGGGACAAGACTAATTGTTCTTACCTTGATATCTCGTACCAATCCACCGTCCTGAATGCAACGAGAGCGAAGCCACGATTCCCAACTGTCTGGGCTCGCGAGATTGTTTCTTGCGGCAATTGAGTCAAACTGTCTGGCGAGACGCGTGAGACTGCAACGCTAACGACAAAAGCAACATGCAGTACTCGTCGCATCTCGTACTGTAGAACTATCGCAAGTGCCATGGTGCGATGAGTGTGTGAGCCCTGCAGGGTCTGGTGATGCTTGATGCACCCGGGCCGATATCGACGTGACCGGGGCGCGTGAGCCAGCCAATTAACGGTATCACGCATGTACAGGTAGTGTGGAGTACGGGAATGGCGCTCATCTGCAGGGATCTTGCTCTCGGTCGGGTGGTGGCATTGTTCTACGTCGTGTGGGCATGGTAGTACAGGAGGTCTCTTCTACGGTGCAGGAGGCAGTACGACAGCACGGAGGTGTTACTACATGTAACTTCCCGGTTGCCGTACGAGAGCGGGTCGAGCCGCCACGACCCAAGAAGCCGGAGTCACCGCTGTCGCAGCCACACTTCCATGTCACCTGATCTTCAGCCACGATACTGTGGCTAGGGCCGCGGGGCCAATTGCGCCGACCGAGTAGATGCCTCATTAACCTGAATGATCTCTGTGCCTGTGCCTGTACTATACCTGCTGTACAACATCACCATGCTAATCTCTCCCCATCAATTGTCTAAGTTAACCAGATGATTCATTTCAATTGATCAATCACTTTTTTATTTTGCGCGGTGATTCTATTCGTTTTGTGCGAGTTCTGGTCACAATGAATAACGTAATCGGACACCGAACCGGCGCGACACCGAACCGGCGGCCGCACCAGCCCTCACCAAAATCCTCAACATACTTGACCATCTTAACCATTTTAAAGCCGGAAAACATACTTGGATTACCAAATTATTCTGATTCTTAGTATTTTATAATATAACTAATAAAAATAAACATATAGCTCTCGCTGTTAAAACTTTTCAACGCGGAAAATTCTCTACAAAGACCGCGTGCGCTGCAGCTTTTAATATTAAAATTAATATTTTTAAAAAACGCCTAAATAGTATTAAATCTTATACTTAAAAAAATGCTAATTGCAAGAAGCTATTCTTAATTAAAAAAAATATATTAAAGTAGTAATTTCTTAATATAGCACGCCGCGGATTATTTCTTAGAATCTATAATACTCAATTCTCAGCCGAACTACTTTTTCAAACAAAAATAAAGCTAAACTAATATAAATCTATATCAGAACGCTGGGTCAATTGCTTTATTAAATATTATTCTAAATTAAAGTCTAAATTTATTTTAAAATATAATTATTAATATACTAAATGCGAGGACTCCCAGCTAATCTAAAAATAATTTAAATTAGTCCGTTCTATAATTCAAAAATATAATTAGAGTGGATTAACCTGACCATTATACCTTAACCTTAACCTGACCATAACCTGGCGGTCAGGTTAAGGTACAAAAAAATTTTAACCGTACGGTTACAGTTAGATTAAAATATAATTATTATTTTAACTATTTATACCTGCCGGTCAGAAAGATTAGGTATAGCAGGTAGGTTAATAACCGTAGATTAATTAATAATATATATATTTCTTTTATACAGATAATATACAAAGTATAATATACTTTTAATTACAGTATAATAATGTTATCTAGATTTAGCTTATCTGCTCGATTTGTTTAACCTATTTAACCTGTTTAATCTGTTTGATCTATTTAATCTATTTAATCTATTTAATCTATTTAATCTATTTAATTTATTCAATCTATTTAATCTATTTGACCTGCTTAATCTCTTTTTTTGTAGTCCCGAGGAGTATACTACGCTTTAAAAAAAATATTTATAGAATCTAGTATAAGAAATATAGAATTTAATATTAAATAAACTAATAAGATTATACTACTTTTTATACTGTCCAGAACGATAATTATAGTAGCGAAGAAATCGAAAAAGCCGGGTCTCTATTTTTATCTAAGTATATATAATATTCGAAGACTTAGATAAAGCTAGCTTCTCTGTTTTTAATAATAATTTATCTTCTGGATTATTTTCAAGATTATCTATATTCTTATTTTTACTAATATAAAAAATAATAATTATCTTATTCTTCTCTTATTTCTTAGGTGTAAAAATGATCGAATCCGGATTAAAATTATTAAGAATATTCTGATACTTCTTACTAATAATAAAATAATTAGTATATATCTAAAATATTACTGCTTTAATTATATTAGAATAGAGACAGCTCCGGCGATAGTAGCAGATATCTTAAAAATTATTAAATAGATATTTAATACTAACACCGTTAATAGCAACTAAAAGAAAATCTCTAGCTATTTAATAAAAAATAAAAAACTAATTACGGCGGGACTTTCAGTAAGTAAAAATATTAATATATTTTATAATATCTAGAATAATATTAGTTTAATTAAAAATATTTTAATAAGCTATATATTTTTAATATCTAGATATATCTTAAGTTCTTTAAGTATCTCGGCTGCCGGTAAGAGTTTTTAATATTTAAAGATATTATAAAAGACTTTATTCAGGCCTGACAATAACCCAAAAATAGTTAATAATATATTAATAACCAGATTCTGATTATAATAGAAATAGAACATCTTCTTAAAAACAGTTTGGTACTTAAAATACTAATTAGTATTATTATCCAGCTAGATATTCTTTTTAAACTTCTCAAGCTTTAATATCGGGTCTAGAATAGTTATAATTATATAAATATAGTCTTCTATTTGGTAGATATAATAGTAGTATTTTCGAAGCTTTTAATATATATTCTACAAGTTTTTAAGAATTTTCTTTTTTTAGAATATCCGCTTTCTTATCAGTCGGTTAATTAAATAATCTAAATAATTAAAAAGATTATTATAAATATTATAGATCTTATAAACAGTAGGCCTACTATTCTTAGATAGATATAATATAAAAAAAAAAAAAGATATAAAAGCTTAAAAAGATACTCTATCTATTTCTACTTAATTATAATAAAATAAAGATAATTAATATTATTATAATTATAGTACTGAATAAAACTATTAATTATTTAATAAAAATTAAGTATCTGGCGAATTATAAGATAGATTAAGTTTCAGTAAGTTTTACAGTTAAAAAGAAGATAGTAAACCGAGTCTAATTTAAATTATTAAATAAGCTAGAATTTTTTACAGTATTAAGAGCTTATATTTACAAATTATATAATCTTCCGAATTTATAATTAAAAATTAGTATTATTAGCTATTATTAAAAGAAGATTTTTAAAATCTATTTATAAAAAACTAATTTAGATAGTCTCTACTATAGTAGAAACTTTCTGTATTAGTCTTTTACAAATAGCTTTTAGAATATATTTTTTTAAGAGTTCTTAAAATACCAGAAGAGGCTTTAAGACTTCTATTATAATTCTTTTATATATATTCGACAGTACTGTTTAAAATCTTAATTTAAAGTTTCTGTAGAATAATATTAACTATAAGCTGAATTATATAAGTAAAACAAAATATATAATACTAGCTTTAAATAATTATTATAAGATCAGGATTAAGTAAAATATTATAAAGCTGAGTACTTTGGCTGAACTAAGTTCGAAGTTTAGATAAAATTATACTAAATATTAAACTATTATTATTAGTATTATTAGTTATTATATCTAACAACCGATAGAACAGATTATATTTATATAAAACTAATAGAATAATTATAGCTAGATTCTTACTAGTATAAGATCTAGATACCGGTCGGAAGTCTAGTAGAACTTTATAATAATTTATATCTTCTATTAAAAAATATCCAGTTAAAATAAGAAATATTTTTTAATTAGAACTAGTTCAGCAGTCTACTGTAACTGATATTTTTTTAATATCTAAAAACTTTAATAACAGCTGTATGTATATATTTTTTAATAATTTTAAGAGATGTTCTTTAATCTATACTCGATTAAAAGAACTTGATTTTTAGTAAAAAAATAAAACTATAAGATTAATTATTTATTTAAATTAAATATACTTAATAGTTCGGAATAGTAGGCAACAGATAATTATAAAGTATAGGATTTAATTCTAAAAATTTTATTTATTGTAGGTTGTAGAGGCCTAAAAAAAATAATAATTAAAAAAAATCTATATTAAAAAAATAAATAAATATCTATAATAGCTTTTTATTTAGTATCTAACTAATTATTCGCTTAAATACTACTAATAGTATTTTTTTTTTATAATTCTTGCGAAGATAATAGCTTATAAAACTAGTTTCTAAGTTTTTAATTTCCGGGTGTTATAGAATATAAAGACAGGTAATACAGTAAATATAAAAGATTTTATTAGAAAATAATATATTTTTCTAAAAGCTGTTTTATATTATTAATATCTTCTTTTAACTGAAGTAAAATAGCAGTTTTCGAGCTTGTATATAGATTTTAAAAAAGATTATTTTCTGCTATTAATTCTAAAAAGTAAAGTACTTTTTTTTATAAATTAGATATAAAATAATCTTTCGATTTTTTGCGACGCGCGTAATCTGGAGATTTAAGAAAAAAAAAAGATCTGACTTAAAAAGCTTATTTTAGTTTAAGTATTATTATGGTTTATAAATATTTAAAAAACAGAAAAAAAAGACTTAATAATATTCTTTAAAAATAAGCCAGATAACTATAATTAACTTATAATTTTAAGACTACTCTATAAATAATAGATATAAAAAAAAAAAGTAGAAAATTTTATAAAAATAGTTTGTTTTACTTTAAAACGTGCTTTTATATAAATATAATCTATTATATTTTAAATACAGCTAAGATATCTGCCGCATTTTATTTATTTTAGTTAGTTAGATTAGTCAGATTAGTCAGGTTGTTTTAATATTTATAAAAAAAGTCTAAAAAAGGCTTATATAAAGTCTTCTATAAAAGATACAGTATCTGTAAGAACTGTTTAAATAATTAAAAACTAATTTATTTAATATTAAAATACAAGAATTTTAAGTATAAAAAGAGAAAAAAAAGAGAAGAAAAATACAGAAAGACTTTAAAATATATATTATTATTACGCGGAGAAGTCGGTTAAACTAAATAAATAAAGTAAGATTAGTATAGTTAATAGCAGGTCTCTAAGATACTTAAAGTTAAAAAAATTAAATAAATTAAAAAGATTAACTAAATAAAAAGAATAAAAGAGGTTAACTGGATTAAAAAAATAAAAATAATAGACTACTCTTACAGTACCTAATATTTAATAAGATAGTTATTAGAAAGTACGGTTGCCGAGAAAAACTATATAAATAGTATTATGCGGGTTTCTCTTTAAGTTTAATCTATTATATAAATAATTTAGCTTTTTTAGATGGAAATAAGAATATAATAGACTATCTAAGCTAAAATAAAAAAAAGAATAGTAGAATAAAAATAATATATTTATTTTTAGTAGTCTGATTATTAGTAAATATATAGTTTTTCTGATATTATATATTATAATTAAGATATATAGTTTAAACCGAGCTGTAATTATATATTTTTATATATATTTTTTACTGTAAGAACTATAATTTTATAAAAAACTAAATTTTATTAATACCATTAGAAATCTCTGATTAATTCTTTAAAATAGAAATAAAGAAGATACTAATACTTCTCTTAGTTATTTTTTTCTGATTTTAAAAGCTTGTTTCTATATACTTTTAGACAATAGTTAAAATGGTTAGATTAATAACTGCTTAATCTAAATATATCTTAATTATGCTAGAGCCTAAATAGGTATAATAAACAGGTCTTAGCGCTAAGAATAGTTAAAACAGTTAACCGTCTCTTTTTTAGCTATACCGCGGTCAGGTATAAAAATTTTCTTAACCTGGCTATAACCTGGCGGTCAGGTATAAAAATTCCAATTAACCTGACCTGACCTGGCCGTTAGCCACTCTAAATATAATATTCTCTATAAAAATATCTGAAATATAAATAAGACTAGATTTTAAATAAAAATAGTTTTAACTATACGTATAATCTGCGGCTCTAAAACACAAGAATTATAGATAAAATATATACAGCCTGAAAACTGCGAATAAATAATTTTAATTATTAAAATTTCAGTCTCAAAAATAGTCCTACTATTATAAATTATTTTTACAGCGCAGTATTATTAATTAACTTAGTATAAGATCTGCCTAAAATCTTACTATATCAGCATCAGCAAAAATGGGTGAACTATTAATAAACTTAGTTTTAAATAGCTTTAAAATATATTTAACTAATATACAGTCTTATAAACAGTCGGTTTATACTAATTACTAATTCTTAACAGCTACAACAGTTATATAATACAGCAGTTTAACTAGTTCTGTACAGCTTATAAGATTATATTTTTATATATATTTTTTTACTTATCTTATAAGCTTCAACCGCTTGATATTACATACTTTAGACTATTAAAAAAGCTATATAGTCAGCAGATTTATAAAGCTATTCGCGGTAGTAAAAGCTTGATTATTAAGATTAATTTCTTACAGTACTATATTAATATATATACTAAGATTTTTACTAAAACTAATATTCTCAGCAGTTTTTAAACTATAAATCTTATTCTATTTAATTCTTAAAAGGTCCTTTCAGAACTTTATATATAATTAAAAATACCAACTCCACCGGCTTTCTCGTATTCGAATCAGTTATTCTACCTTAAAAAAACACCTAATAATCTGTACAAACTGGAAAAACAAAAAAAAAAACTGTAGAAACTCGCAGACCAAGATCTTTTATTAATAGTTATATATAAAGTTATTAAAAAAGTAATAAAAGCAGCAGAACAGTTAATATAGTCGGTAATCTTACTTTAATACTAAATTAAACAGCTACAATTAATAAAGATATATAAACAAGAAAAAAAAAACACCTTACAACAGTTTATATAGAACAGTAGTACTTTAATAAATTAAAAAAACTTTAATATTACGCAGGCGTGTAAAAATAAGACTATTCAGGCTTCGGCTGCAAGACCTTTAAAACACGCCGGCGGGCTCACTATAGCGTATATAAAAGTAAATAATATAATCGGTTAAAGTACCCGGTTGAAAACACTAAGAATTAATATATATAATCTTTTTGGTATGGTTTTCAAGCTTTATATGTAAGAAGGATGTTGAGGATTTTGGTGGACCGGTGCGGCCGCCGGTTCGGTGTCGCGCCGGTTCGGTGTCGCGCCGGTTCGGTGTCCGATTACATTAAGGTATTGAAGCTTACAAAAGAATACAGTAGTGATATATGCTACCTACGTAGTATGTGCTGCATATTGGTGTCAGACCAAGAGACCAGCAAGAAAACAGTTCTGGTATGAGTGACCAATGTGGTAGGTATGGTTGGCTGGGACAGGCACAAAGCTTGTGATGCCAAGCCCGTGCATAAGAAGTGGATCTTCTAGTGGGGCAGTTGCCCTGCTCGAGTCCTCGACACGTCGCGCTTCGCTTCACAAGGCAGCAAGCCAGCTCCGGAAACCGCCGGAGTTCTCTTTGTAACTTAACACCACCGACAACGACCTCACATACCTTCTCACCCCCACGTCCCCAGTGTCATTTCCCCGGATGGATGTATCGTTAAAGGACCCTTTTTGGGGCCCGCAAACCTCCTACTTGAAGTAAGCTTCCCCTCAACAATCACCTGATAACTGCCGTAACTCACCCGCTGTAGCTTCTGTGAAGAGGTACAGTACATGATCCTATGAGCCATGGATCCTTCAGAAGGGCAGAAACTCATGCCTCAGACTGTAGGACTATGTCGTCACTCGCTATGTGGCCGAGTTCATCAACACATGCAGCAGCCTTATCTACAGTGCGTCCAGGCTCAAATCAAGGGGCAACATGCCCAGCAGTCTGATGCCCGCCAGCTAACAAGACGCATTGCCACAAATCCGCAGTCCTCTATGGCATCTACGGCCTGAGCCAGCTTCGATCCAAGCCCTCTGCATCCTTCGCCCGGGCAATCCCCTGGTTCGGTCTGATGGGCGTGGGGATCTGCTCGGCCGGGTACCACATGACCCTGAAATACCACACGCAGATGTGTATGTCAGCTGACCTGATCAACTGCATCCCTTTACCCAAAGACTGACCGTGCTGGAATCCAGCGGACGAGCTCTCGATGCATTTGTTGACCACACCCCTGGTGTATCGGGTTCTCACGTTCCAGGTGAACCCGCAGTGGCGTCGCCTCATCGGCATCGCGCTCGTCCTTGAGTTCACCACTGTCATGGTCGTCCACATGGTCATGGACGAGTTCCTGCTTCACGCCGTGACCTTCGGAGCAGGGGCGTTGCTCATCGCGCGACGGACCATGCAGATCATCTCGCATCAGATCCCCAACCCGGTGATCAAGCAGAAGACCCGCAACATTGGGCGGTTCGGTATCTGTAAGCTCCCCCCCCCCAATATCCTTCGAAGGAAATATCCCCCACTTTTGACGGATCCTGACAGGGGCACAGTCTGTTTCCTCTTCGGCTATTTTGCCTGGCTGGTCGATGTGTGGGCGTGCAACCACCTGACCCGCGTCAGGGAGCTGGTCGGCGCGCCGGTCGCATTCTTCTTGGAGCTGCATGGATGGTAAGTCATTCCACCTTCTGCAGGCTCTTGTGTTTGTCAGCCATCGAGACGGGAGATTTGCGAAAGATTTGCCCTTTTCTTAACCGGACCAACTAACCTTCCAAATCGGGTAGGTGGCACTTCTTTACGGCCATCGGTGCCTATGTCGCCGTCGCGGTGGTCGATATGATCACCTCGGGCGAGGTGCACACCGACCCCTCGCCCCAGCTCGCCTGGCCGGTCTCGCTTGCCGCCCGGCTGATGGGGCCTGCTGAAGCGCAGTCGAAGAAACAACATTAGGGGGTCGTGTTTTCTTCTTATCAGTCGAGACGTGAGCGGGCGAGGTGCTTCATGTGATCGTGGTGTATACATTAGACGATAAAGTCAGCTTGGGACGGCGGCTTGTTTATGGTGGCATGCGTCCGTGGCAGCTTTTTGGGGGTGGTGAAGGTAGGGTGTCAAAGATAGGTCTGAGGATATCGGCGGAGAATTTCCGTCCAGATGAGAGGGAAAGCTCTTGTGTGTCTAGTGTATTCACTAGTTCCAGTGCAACTGAATAAATGTCAGCCTGATAGAAGCATAGGCTTTTGAACCCTTATCACCAATTCGTCGATTTTCTCGATTATGCAATTCTTGGGGCGGGAGGTATGGATATGTATTCAACAAAGATGCATGGGGTGACTTTCGACAAGGATCTCACCAAGTTCTTTCCTTTTGTTCAGAGCCGCTTCGTTTTTTTGTTTATTCCCCCTTATTTCTCTACAATACAGCCAGATGATAACCTTAAATCAGACCTATTGTAATAACCTCCCCAAGTGCTAAGATGAAGTCGCTAGTAATGTACTTGCATTATTAGTCATCCGAGAGCATAGTACAGCTACCGCGTTATGCGTTGCGAAGCAGGGCGAGTGGACCTCACAAGGCTGTTGAATGATCTGGTCCGTTGAAGGCAAGAGAAAATGATTCGGATTGCCGTTCGAACCGCCCAGGGTTATGTGTCACTTACTGTACTATGTCCGCAAGCTTAATCTGTAGTGATAGGAGCAGTCAATTGAATGCAAGTCTCCAAGAGTTCACTACAGGGGCAAAAATGGTTGTCATGAACCATTCATGTTAAGAACAAGAGTCTGGTAATGCACGCAGAGCAGCGCGATATCTACAGGGTCGGGTATCTCTGAATCACAAAACGTACTGTACAATCTCAGCCGGTCGACCATTACGGGCCAACATCAACGTCAACACCGATCCGCACCCCACGCCCCCGTCACATTCACGCCGCCGATATTGCGGATGCCCATCAGCCCCAGGACCGCCTGGCCGCGACGGATCAACTCGCCGCCCTGGCCGAGGGCGTCTCGACGCTGGATGCCGAGCCGCCGCAGCCGCTCGACCTCTTCCTCGGCCAGAATGTCCCCGCCCTTCCGCCCCTGCCACACCGCCTCGCGCACGACGGGCGCCCACGTCTCCGCCGCCGCCGCCTCATCCTGGTTCCCGGCGTACACCTTCCGCTGCCCGTCCGGGCGGGCCGGATCCGCGACCAGCTGGGACGAGAACCACTCCGACCGCACCACCTCGTACCGCCGCTCCATCCACCAGATGACCGGCCACGTGATGACCCACAGCTGGAGGATGATGCACGCCCAGTAGACGAACCCATGATTGCGGAGCCGGTTGATCCAGTGCGACGAGTAGACGGTGATGGTGCCGTTCGCGAGCGAGGGGGCGACGTGCACGTGGCCCTGGTAGCCCGTGGAGCGGATGTGGGCGATGAGCGTGGTGCGCATGGGCGCGGCGTCGAAGCCGTTGAGGTTGCGTCGGTAGGTAAATCTACATCCCAAGCGGATTGTTGGTCAGACCTTGCTCCCCCCGTAGATCATCGTTCAGCCGCAAAACGTACGATTTGACCGGGGCCGGATCGTCGCAGAACCGCCGACACCACCCCCGCAGCCCCGGGGCATCCTCTCCCGGCGCATCTCCGGCTTCCAACCCCACCATCAGTCGATCCCCCTCCCCCTCCCCGAGTTCCGTGGTCCCCTCGTCCGCCGGTAGCGCGATGCGCCCGCCCGACTTCTTCCCGTGCCGCACTCCGCGCGACGGCCAGCGTCCCCCGCGGTACGCTTTCTGGTGATCGTGGTCGCCGACGACGGTGGTGTAGGACCAGCGCTGGAGGGGGCCGGTGCCGCCCCAGGTGAGCAAGGTGCGGGTCAGGTCGATGCGGAAGTTGAAGTCGCAGACGGTGCGGCGGGTGGAGTCGTTGTCGCGGCGCTCCTTCTCGTGGTGCTGGCCGCCGATGATCAGGCACGGGCGCGGGGGCAGGCGGGTCTGCTGGTCGACGAAGCTGTACAGCGCCTCGGCGTCGGTGGCGAGGACAGGATCTAGGGTGACGACCCCGGCGTGGCGGGTCTTCTCGCGGACGCTGTGGTACGGCTGGTGGCCGGGGATGGTGTAGGCTTCGTGGGGTGGGGAGAGCGGGTCGTCGCGATAGGGTGCAGTCGGTGTCGGTGTCTGGTCGGTTTCGTTGTATGCCGGAGGTAGGTCGTCTTCCGGGAGCGGGTAGGGGATGGAGGATAAGGAGGAGGTGGTGGGGACTGGGGGGTCTGGGGGGAGGTCTTTGATTTGGCCCATGATGATGATGATGATTTTGAGTGTTGTGTTGGGATGCAGTTGGTTGATTAGATTTGGAAATCTTTGAAGAGAAGAAGGAGGTGAGAAGCGGACTGTGTTTGGTTTTAAGAGGGGAAATAAGCAGAGAGCACTGACTGCAGCAGGCAGCGGTGGGGGCGGTGGATCGGGTGCCTGAATGTTCCTGCCACTAAATCTACTCCGCCCCCACCGCCCCCATTGCCCCCATTGCCCCCTTGAGCCAGGGTGTTTATTGTATCTTTACATAAATCTACAGTCGATTTAGACAGGGATAAGGTGAGTTTTGGTGTCGTTTCTGTGTTCTGCTTGTCCTTGAGCCATTTTGCTACCTTGCTACCTTGCTACCTTCAAAGTACGGTACGTCAAAGGACGCAGATGAGGTGAAACATGCATGACCCCGCCTATGTTCTAAGAGTCTCTTAGTAATGAACTAAGATATATTTACAATATGGCTTTTTTATCTTTTGATCTTATTTGCTTTGACTAACGAACCCAGGATCCGTGGACAGTTCCAGGTCCAGACAGAATGAACACTATAGTTATACTTCTGACCAAGACATTACAAAAGCATCACCCAAGAGACACTTCATAGAGCCAGAAGGACACCTCATGGAACCAAAGGAAGCAGTCCTCAGCATCAGAGGCCTCTGATTCATCATTATCAGTAGGGTAGTATTCGTCCTCAATCATCCGGTTATACTCCTTGACCCGCTCCTCAAAGTCGCGCACCGTCCACGGCACCAAGGCCTTGCGCCGTCCATGCGGCACATACCCATCATCCTGAGATTCCTCCACCCGCGCCGCCGTCTCCCGCTCCACGAACCATATCCAGAAATCGTCCAGCGTGTCCAGATACTCGCGCCGCAGCTGCGGTAGGAGCACCACGTCGCCGGCGCTGTACTCCACGGCCTCGGGGGTTAACGGCCGCTGGGTCAAGCCTGGATCGTGGTGTTCGCCACCCTCGCCGTCCATGGACCGGAACTTCCTCGTCATCTGCCATTTGTTCTCCAGCCACTCATTCTTCTCCTCCGCCGAAAGGCCGACCTGCGTGCTGTCCCGGACGCAGGACCGAAGCCCCCGGAGCCAGCCGCCGCCGGTGCACTGGCGGAACCCGAGCTCCATGATCTGGATGTCCTTGACGCCTTGGAGGAGGATGTCGTACAGGACTCGAAGGGCGTCGGAGTCGTTGCGCACGTCGAAGAACACTTTGGTCTGGGTGTGTGATTCGAGGATTGTCTTGAGGGTGGTGGTGTTGTCGACGGCGGCCGGGGTGTAGAAGGCCGTGTCGCCTAGGGTGTGCACGTCCACGAGGTAGGTCCGACGCGGCTCTACGAGAGTGGATCGCCACTATTGTGATCGTGCCGTGGCGGCAGAGGTTCTCGCCTTCGCGATCGACGTACAAGTCCTCGGTGGGATTCACGAGGAGATCGTCCATCAGCTGGGAGACCCGCTCGAGGGTGTCGACGATGGTCAGAGGATGGCCATTCATGTTGCATGTTGTGTGTCCGCTTTTGATTAACGTATTTATCCGGTGTTCCAATGGGAGGCTTGTACCTTGGTTGAATTCACGTTCAGGTTGAAGGTCAATGGCTTGATGCTACCAGGGAGTTGATATTACAGTTGACTGGGATACCTTGGGCTTCTTATACCGCTCCTGCAAAATCTCAATGCCATGGCGGTGCCGTCATTGAACCATGAATTGCCTGGGTCGAGTCTTTCTTCCGCCAGAGAACGCTTTGTTGCAGAGCAAATGCTTCATTCAACATATGCTCACTAGCAGAAGATTGTCTCTGTCGCTGGCAAAGACTTTTCACCTCTTACAAAGAGGCCTCTGTCTCGGAAGAAAGGTGTGCATTTGTTTTGTGGAGGAGGACGACGGCCGTGCGGCCTTGGTAATTAGGCTGCTCGCCCACGCCCACCTCGGTGGCCCTAGCTAATTTAATTGCGCAGATAGCCTCACGTCGCAAAATCCATCCATTTTCCACCTCTCTCGCAGGTGTCAGTAGATGAGAATTCACCCATGGTCACCTTCAACGACAGTAGTTTCCCCCTTTGCAAACTGATCAAGAAAGCCCTACGCCCGTCTTGTAGCGGGCCAAACCGTCTCTCACGAAAGCAATCGGGGTGGGGCGGCTGAGGAGAAACATTGCGAAGGGCTCGCTCGAATGTGGGTCTATACGAGGTTTTGACAATTTATTCATGCAACCGAGAGTCCCAAAGCCCAGCGTGATATGAGCATTTACCCGAGACTTGTTATGATTTTGATACACCGAGAACCCTTCCATCTGTGATTCTATGACGACTTGAAAGATCGCATGGGATTCGATCTGTAGTGTTTGTGTGGCCACGTCCTTTAATCACGTTACGATGCAAAGCGCGGAGACCCCGTGTTCTTTCATCTTTCAAATCAAAGAGAAAGGTTTTTAGGCGACCATTCGGCGTAACGCAGATTCAACCGATGCATAACAGCAGCAGTAATCAGCGACCGTATCCCACAAGTGTGCAAATCTAATCTGATCTGATAATCTTATCAATAGAAACCGCCGCTGCTCGCGCCAAGGTTCGTTCTGTCGGGACCGGATCGTCCCCTGTGTGGTACGTACGATCCGATTCGCGGAGGGTTGCGGATCACCTTTAAACAACAGAATCTACTCCGTAGCTCGGGCGCATCGCAATGCAAAGCATTTCCTCGACTACATCCTTTACGCCTTCCGCAACAAACCCCCCACCTCCCGACCGTCACAATGACCCTCGACATGATACCAATCACCCTCCCCAATTCCAAGCAATTCTACCTCGAAAATGCACGAGGCGAAAAACACCTCATCCAGATCTCCTGGCCTCTCCACTGGACAGACGAGCAGCCCCCAGCAGACAGCGGCCCACTCCCGATCCTGTAACCATTCCTAAAACACTTGCTTACGCCCTCGCTTCCACCACCACTAATGCGAGACCAGATACATCGTCGACGGCAACGCGCTCTTCCTGACCGCGACCGAGGCCGCCTGGCGCCGGGCGGTCATGTCCGACTTCACGGGCGGCGGGCTCATCGTCGCGATCGGCTATCCCCTGACGGGGACGGGGAACGTATACGACTTCCCCCGCCGCAGCCGGGACCTAACCCCGCCCACCTCCGACCTGGCCGTCCCCGGCCACGGCGGGGCGGACGAGTTCCTGACCTTCGTCACGGACACCGTCCGCCCCGCCGTGCGCGCCGCGTTCCCGCGGGTCACGTGCGCCCGCGACGCCCTCTACGGCCACTCCTACGGGGGTCTGTTCGCGCTGCATGCGCTGTTCACGCGGCCGGACACGTTCGACTGCTATCTGGCGAGTAGTCCGTCGATCTGGTGGAATGGGCGGTGGATTCTGGAGGAGGCTAGGGGGTTTTTGGACGAAGAGCGTCCCTCGGACGGCGAGCGGGTGCCGCCGGCACTGATGATGTTTGTGGGGTCGTGGGAGCAGGATCCCCCGCGGCGGAGGGGGGAGTCGGATGATGCGTACGAGGAGCGCAGGCGGATGGCCGCGGATTGGCGGATGCGGGATAATGCGTTCGAGCTCGCGGAGATGCTGCGCGACTGCCCCGCGGTGCATGCGGTGCCGGTGCGGGTGTACGAGGGCGAGGAGCACACCAGTGTCATGGCTTGCTCCTTGAATAGGGGGTTGACGGCGTTTTTCGAGGGTTGGCCGTTCGCATGGTAGATGCTGAATCTGTATTGTGGATCGTGGTATGCGCCTTTCGTGCGAGACTGCCGATGAACGACTTCGGGTTGGAATGTCGGATTGGGACTAGTGGCTGGTGAGTGGGGGGACCAGCTCGGTGATAAGGACTTTGGAGCAAGGTCGTTTTTGATTTTCAGAGTTGTTTACCTGTATGATTTCCATTCGGGTTGACTTGTCTTCGTTTTGGTTGGAGGGGGATGCTTGAGTGGGCCATCGCCAAGGGTTTCCGCATCCCAAACCAGAAACAAGACTACGAGGCCATCGATGTATACTCCCCTATCTACAACTACATATGACTCTACACATGTCTGTGCCGCGAATTCGTCACGAGTGGGTGGCTGTCGTGGTTTGAGGACGACGACGCATACGCAAGCAACAGGGCTTTTCGGGCACGGTGATTGGTCCAACACTCGCTCCCCACCGGAGAAGTGGGGCGCCTCGCTCGCCTGGTGTGCATGATGCATCAATGCTTTTCCCTCCAGAAAACCACTTGAGGCGCGCAATAGCCAGGTTTCATTTGCTTCGCAGGAATGAATCTGAGAGTAAGTCTTCATCTCTCATGTCGTACCGACACCCATCAGCAAATTCGCCATGGTTCGCCCTCTGATCTGGGGATGCATTGGGGCGTGGTTTGCAACGGTGACTAGCGGCGATTTCGTCTCGACCAACTCCCAACGATATAATCAGGGCGCGCTGGGCCACCGGCCGCACCTGGAATTCCACTCGAGCAGCGAGTACGCCCCCGTGCTGCAGGTCAACACCTGGGACGCCGACAACATCTCCGACACGGGCTCGCACATCTTCCTCCGCCACGACGGGAACGACTCCTCCCCGCTAGCCTCGCCGCTCATCCTCGACAGCCACGACCTCAGCGCGGTGTACCTCAACCGCTCGTTCAAGAATGTGTTCGGCACCCGGGTCCAGGAGAACCACGGCAAGAGGTACCTGACCTTCTGGGGCGGGGAGAAGGGCGACGGGATCGGCGACGGCTACGGCCTGGCGTTCGACGAGACCTATCGCCTGGCCTACAAGATCTCAGCCCAGAACCTCCAGGTCCACAGCGACCTCCACGAGTTTGCCTTCACCGGCAACGGCACGGCGCTGGTCACCGGGGTCGACAAGATCCGCGCGCAGCGGTCTAATCTGCAAGACGGCTGGGGCACGCCCGAGCGGTTCGAGGTGCTGGATGCGGTCTTCCAGGAGATCGACCTCGAGACCAACGAGGTGCTCTTCCACTGGCGGGCCCTGGACCACATCAACCCGATGGAGTCGTTCGAGCCCCGGGGGAGCGGGTGGGATGCGTACCATCTCAACAGTATCCAGAAGGTGAGAGTCCAACCTCGGGAAAGTAGCCCTGAAACCAGACAACCCCCCACAAACTAACCCAGCGATACTACGGGAATAGACACAAGCCGGCAACTACCTCATCTCCATCCGCCACATGCACGCCATCTACCTCATCTCGGGCACGACCGGCTCGATCCTATGGTCCCTCGGCGGCCCGCGCAACAACTTCATCGAACTGCCGCCCGCCGCCGGCGTAGCAGACGAATCCACCGCGCAACCAATCCTGACCATGGGCTGGCAGCACCACGCGCGCTTCGTGCCCGGCACCAACGAAACGCAGCTGACCTTCTTCGACAATCACGTCAAGGTGACCTCGCACGGCACGTGCGACACCGACTGCTCGCGGGGCCTGCACATCGCCATCGACACGACCGCCTCCCCGCCGACCGTGCAGCTGCTCCGCGAGTTCCGGCACCCGGCCCGCCTGCAGGCCCAGAGCCAGGGCAGCGTGCAGCCGCTGGCCCCGCAGCCGGACGCCCTCGGCAACGTCTTCATCGGCTGGGGCCGCTGCCCCTCGTTCACGGAGCACACCGCCTCCGGGGCGACCGTCCTGGACGTCCAGTTTTCGCCCTGGCACAGCCCGGACATCCCCGACGCGCTGGACAATTACCGCGCCTACAAGGTGGATTGGTCCGCCACGCCGTGGTGGGATCCGGCGATCGCGCCGCGGAAGGATGCTCGGGGACGGTTGGTCGTCTACGTGAGCTGGAATGGGGCCACGGAGGTGAAGACGTGGGTGGTGCGCGGCGCCGCCGGGGATGTGGCCGCGGCGGAGGACCGAAAGGGCCAGATCCTGGTGGTCTCGCGGCGGACGGGATTCGAGACCAAGTTGGTCGTGGGGAGCACGCAGTGGCGGTATCTGTGGGCGGAGGCGGTCGATGACCGCGGGAACGTGCTGGCGGCGACGGATACCGTCGACTTGAATACGACGGAGTTGTCCATCGCCAGGGATATGTACGATGAGTCGGGGACTGCGGATCTCTTTGATCCGCCGCGTCCCGAGAAGAAAAGGTCCCACGCTGGCCTGTCGAAGGTGGTCGTGGCTGTGTTGGCCACTGGCGTGGCTCTGTTAGTTCTGGGCGGCCTCGCAGCGGCGGTTGTCTGGTGGCGGCGGTGCAGAGTCTACCGGAGTCTGGAAGCGGCGGACTTTGACCTGGACTCGGGCTCGGAACATGAGTATGGGAGTGATGGGGAGGATGAGGAGGGCAGCGACGCCGGCGGGGAGGGCAAGGTGTTACAGTCACAGGGGGTGGATGAGGACAGCCGTGCGCTTCTTCCCAAGGGAGGTTAACATTGGAGCTGTGCCGTCGTCCACAGGCGAATGTGGGACAGCCTTCATCAACTTGCTTCTGTGTACTCTTCAAGCCTGCGTGTCTTCAATAATGATTTTGTTTTGATCAGCATGTTATTGATGCGAAGGCGACTTCAAGCCTCCCGGCTCGTAAATCCATGTAGATGCTCGACAATCTGCTAAGTGGGATACAGCAGTCGGATATGAAATTTTGATGGTAGTGTAGGGTTATCTTCGTGATTGGAATTGCTTGGAGAGTGGTGTCACACTGCATCGACAGATATTACTTGCAAGCCTGAGAGCGTGGTAAGGAAAGAGAAAACAAAGACCTTTACTACGAACGCTAGACACAGTTTCCATCGACACTCCATCAGTCCCCTCAAAAGCTAGGTAGTAATTTTCAAGAATAATAAAGAAGTGGTAAAAAGAAAAAGCCTGGGGTCCGGAATCCGCAGTCCGGTTACGGCGGCCGGCGCCGCGTGGTAAACCATGACATTACAATACAAGGAAGGTGTGGCGTGGAGCCTTCCCGATCAACTGATCTAATCTGATCCGAGCCCCCCTCCTCGATTGATCAATTGATCAATTGATCAATTAATCCGGGCTTGATTGCGCCACGGCAACTCTGAACTCGCAATTCACATTGTTTTATTTGCTCTTTGCTCACAGACAAGCTGACAAGAGGTAAGTGCAAGTGAGCCTCCAGGTACCAAACCGCAAAATGAGCAAAAACGATTCAATCCTTCAATCCGAGATTTTGCCGTAGTTGAAAAACTTTGCGTTCTGGGACACTTGCATTTCGCTGCGATTCAAGGTCAGCGCGGGAGGCGCCTCGATTGGGAAACTGCGCTCGTCCGCCCGCGGCGTGGACCCGCTCTAGCATAGTGGGGATTCACATTGAGATACCATATTGGCTACGATGAACAGGGTCTCAGATCCTTTCTCCCTCTCTCGTTTTTTTGTACGGGCCTCGGACCGCTACCTGACACTACCACCACGGTAGCACCTTCTTCTAGACCTGGCCAAGCCCATTGTTTCTTTCTTCTTTGGGCCATCTACCCGCCACCAATGATCCGTCTTTATACTAATAGTGTGGACTTTCCGACTATCGGCCTGTGATTCCGTCCTCACTCAAGGGATGCCAACTAGAGTTAGTTATTCTCGGCTATTTGGACGGGAACGTTGTGAGTGAGTGCCGTGGGGATCAAAATGATGCATACGGGCCAGATAGCAACTGCCTTCTTGGTCAGAAGTAGTGGTTATGCCACTGCTGCCATAACTCGCTCTATCGCTCCATATTTCCTCTCGAGGAGGCCCCTTTCTTCCCAGAACCGTAAGCGTGTTGAGTCCATCTCGGCCCAGGGCAGCCCAAGAGCAAGGTAATTAAACCCCATCATTTGCTGATCATGCTGCCGGCTTCAATCCCCAAGGCTCTTGTACCGGACATTGTCGGAGTCGCGTAAGAGTCAAGGTGTTCTCCCAGAAGCTTTAATTACAACGTGTCTGGGAGGTTGGTCTAACGATACTGATGCAGTGGTGCCAGTGTATCGTCCGATATCGTTGGGTCAACACCCCCACTCTGTGTAATCCTGTCGCTTGCTCCTGCAGCTAGGGTAATTTTGAACCTAATCAGCCGTATCGAGCTGTAATATAAACCAGTGGCTCTGGAAGGAATGCAACCATGATCATGTGTTTCCTTATCAATCAGTACTCTTTCTGAGTTGGGAATAGTCATCAACTTGTCGCCTCTTGCATGAGTCGAGTAGTGCTGGTGGCATTCCTTGACGCTAAAGCCTCTCCGAATCGGTTGTGCGTCTTCGGCTGGGTTAAATACTTGACCTATCCCTCTGTGGGTTCCATTCTGCTGATTCTTACTGCACGCGACCTCGACCCGGACAGTCCTTGCTTGTCTTTTTACAATGACGTTTCTGAATAGGTTTCAGCAGATTCGGGGTGGAACAAGGGCTGCACAGGTCGAGGATTCGATTTCAGATGAAGATCGCATTGCGACAATCCAGACGAATGTCGTGAGCAGCAAGGATGCTGGGCCCGCCCATCCCGGTGCACCCTCTGATGACCCCATCAAAGATGTAGAGAAGCCAAGCGAGGAGGCACAGTTTGGTGTCCAGAAGATCGAAGCTGTAACCATGGCTTGGTCCAAGGCGTCGTTGGCTACGGTGCTTATCCTGTACGCGATCGGCTATCGAGACTTTTCCGAGATAATTGTTTTCCAGCTGACACCTCTACTCACAGCATCTGGCTATTGACGCTCGTCAACGGCTTCAAATCCACGGTTGTCAGCACTTTGAACCCCTTCATCACGAGCTCCTTCCAGGCCCACTCGCTTTTGACCGTCATCACGATCGTCGCGGGGTCCATCACCTCCGCGATCTACATTCCTATGGCCAAGATGCTGGACGTCTGGGGACGCGCAGAAAGCTTCCTCCTCATGATGGCTCTCTGCATCCTCGGGTTGGTCCTTATGGCCGCCTCGCATAACCTTGCCACCTATTGCGCCGCTGAGGTAAGACGGTCTGCCCACCCAGTCGACCACGGTCGCAGAGATTCCTAACCGCTATATCAAACATTTAGGTGTTCTATACGATCGGTTTCGGAGGACTTAGCTACACATGGGACGTTCTCGCCGCAGATGTGACAAACCTCAGAAATCGAGGATTGGCATTCGCCTTTACGTCCTCTCCAGGCATAATCACTGCTTTCGCAGGATCCAAAGCTGGAGCGGGATTTTACGCCAACGTCAGCTGGCGATGGGGCGTCGGCTGCTGGGCCATTGTCTTCCCCTGTGTAGCGCTGCCACTGTACGCTGTCCTCGCGTGGAACCTGCGCAAGGCTCGCAAGGAGCAGATTGTGGTACGTGAGAAGAGCAACCGAACCTTTTCCGAAACGATCCGGTGGTGCATCACAGAGTTTGACTGTAAGTCCTCATGCTTATACCCTAGAGTTGACTTGCCTCGCTTCCTGCTGATCCACGCACAGTACCCGGGGTCTTCCTCCTCGCCGCCGGTGTCGTCATCTTCCTCCTCCCGTTCACCCTGGCCACTACGGCACCGAACGGCTGGAAGACAGGCTACATAATCGCGATGATCGTGGTGGGCTTCATGCTGCTGGTGTTCTTCTTCCTCTACCAGATCTACTGGGCGCCCGTGCCCTTCCTGAAGAACCGCTTTCTGCTCGACCGCACCGTCCTCGGCGCCGTGCTCCTGGACATGACCTACCAGGTCTCGTACTACTGCTACGCGAGCTACTTCTCCTCTTTTCTGATGGTCGTCTACAACCTGGACGTGGCCACGGCGGGCTACGTGACCAACACCTTCAGCGTGGTCTCGTTCGTGTTCCTGTTTATTGCGGGCTACCTGATCCGGCTGACAGGCCGCTTCAAGTGGATCCTGTGGTTCTGCGTGCCCCTCTACATCTTCGCCATGGGGCTGATGATCCACTTCCGCCAACCCAACGGATACATCGGGTACATCGTCATGTGCGAGGTCTTCTTTTCGGTGTCCGGCGGCATTTTCATTCTGTGTGTGCAGCTGGCCGTGCTCGGGGTCGTCGACCATCAGCACGTCGCCGCCGTGCTGGCCTTCCTGTACGTGGCCGGCGGGATTGGCGGGTCGATCGGCAGTGCCATCTCCGGCGCCATCTGGACCAACACTTTCGAGAAGGCCCTGAAGCGGTATCTCCCGGCATCCGCGCAGCCGGACCTTCTCACCATCTATGAGAGTCTGCCGGCGCAACTGGCGTATCCGGTGGGGAGCGAGGAGCGACTGGGCATCCAGAAGGCGTACGGGTACGCGCAGACGAGAATGCTGGCGGCGGCGACCGCGTTCATGGTCTTGGGGTTCGTCTGGGTGGGTATGATGAGGAATATCAACGTCAAGAACATGACGCAGACCAAGGGGAATGTTCTTTAGAAAAATGGCATTTCTTAAGGGGTGCTGAGAGCCGGTCGGTCACGTGACGAATGTACTCGTTCGTCCCATCAGTTTGATGCAAGGGCAGTGTTTGGCGGGTGTTCCTTCTCTGAGCTACCGTGATCGGTGTAACATGCCCGAATTGCGTAGGGGCGATGAGAAGCTGGAAACTTGGTTAAGGTACTGTGCTGCCAGTTCGTGGTGGATTGATTGTAACTTGATCATTGGGTTGGATCTTGGATGGGCACGCAAGGCTGTGAGATGCAGCTGCAAGCCCTAATCGGAAGGGAGTTGGCAACTAAACCAAGCGCAAAAGATGCTATAGGCTGGATGTGGCCCCTCATTAGCTTGGCAGTCGTATTTTGCTGCCACGCTCATTATAATTCGCTGATAATTTTCGGACTGCGTGCGGAGTACGATGTACTTAAGCAGGATTGTCATCCCACCTGAGGCTCAGATCTGCCTCGACCCCGCCACAGCCACACTGCCTGTCTGTCAGCCTTCTCCATCACCGCCAGGCTAGTTTTCTATATGAAGCCACGGAAGCACCATCGCACATTCCACCCTCAACATGCATCACCCTAAACTCCTCCCCTTACTATGGACGGAGCCAGCGCCGTGCTCGCCTTCGCCCAGCTCGGCCTCAGCCTCGCGACCACCCTGAACACCTACATCGCCGACGTGCGTCACGGCCGCGACGACATCGCCAACCTCGCCAACGAGATCGAGGCGACCGTCTCGCACGCCCAGGAACTCGACCGCATCATCCAGGAAAACAAAACCACAGCGCGCTGGAGCGCCCACGGGCTGTTTTTGGCCAAGAAATGTCTTCAGGATTGCCAGGATGTGATCCAGCGGCTATCGAGGCTGCTCCGCCGCTCAGGAGGTGGGGGCACGATGCCCGCGGCGGCGGCGGGGGATAGATCCGTTCTTCCTGGCACAACCACCACCACCACCAGGTCGGCGAGCGACACAACGAGCGACAGTCGGACGCTAGTTTCGCGCACGGAAATTGATGTGTCACTTTTTGGTCGCCTCTCGTGGCCGCTGTTCAAGCCTCAGCTGCAGTTTCTGAAGCAGGAGCTGCAGAAGATTAAGATCGAGATGCTGCTGGCGCTGAGTACTTACCAGGCTAGTTCGACGTGGGTTGCCCTGGGACTCTCCTCCTTTTTCTTGTCCTCTCATTTTATCTTTCAAAATAAGTTGCGTGTTTGTATATTGTTGAAACCTTACGTGCTCATGTTGGTTGGACTGCAGGTCAAAAGAAGAAGATCGGAAGGCGATTGTCGAGCGCATCATCGCGCTGTGGCGCTCGCGCACCGTCGCCCGTCGTGAGCTCGTCCTCTGTGGTCGCAGACTCGACCGAGCGACCCGGCCTGGTTACGGTGATGTTCCCGGACAGAATGATCGATTCACTACCTATATGAGTGAAGAACGTGGTGAGGAATCAGCGCACGAGTTGCCAAGGACCAGAGGCATCTCGCCCGAAAGCCTCGACCGCGCGTATGCTCGCCACCGCGGCCGGCGTCCGACACGAGACGCGCCTGATGATCTCGAGAAAGAGCGCCCGTACATGTCTGGCGATGAAGCCTTTGAGGGAGGCAGATTCGAGCACCCTCGCGATGTCAGCACCACGCAATATGGGCCGCCATACGCTCCGGAACCCGAGGACTTGGGGAGGAGGAACCCCGTCAAGCAAGCGATCGACTATGCCCTGAAGTTTGTGCTGGCGCCGGAGGACGATTCTCGAGCGTCGAAGCAGAGGATCTCGTCGCTGTGGAGCAGATACAAAGGCGATCCTGTGGCATTGAGACAGTATGTAGCAGCCGGATATTATCCATGCATATGAGACCCACCTACTTACCTCTGCACTCACAGACTCTTAAGGATGGTCAACACCATCCCAGCAACGCAACGCAACCCCACAATCCCACTCATCCTACAAGACTCCACCACTGCAGACGGCCTCGCCTTCACCTGGTCTCTCCTCATCACCAAGACCCCAGTCTCCTATACCGTCCACCCAGTCGACTACCCCCTCCCACAGCTCACCAAGCGCCTTGCCCGCGAAGAACAAAAGTCCGCCCCATCCGGCGCCCTAAACCTCGAAGCGTACGCAGCGCTGACCATCCTCCCGCCGGGATATCGAGACCTGATCACCAACTGGCTCATTCCCGACCCCTCCTCGCGCCACCACTGGATGCTCCTCGTCGTGGACCCGGTGTACCCACCCCCACCCCCGAAGGACAGAAAAGCCACCTGGCGCGACCGCCTCCGACTCTCGCGCCCAGACCCACCCCAAGACCACCCCCGCGAACCGGCAAGTGTGCTCGCCGTTTTCAAACGCTGCACGCAAGCGTATGCCCGCGGTAGCTCCCGCGCCGAGTTCAGCCCCTCCACCAAGAGATTGCTGGGCACAGTCACCCCCGCCGTGGCGGGCGCACTGATCGCGGCGCTGCGGGAGCGCGCGCGGGACCGTCGTCGCCCGGGTCGGGAATCCAGATCGCCTTCGCGCAGCCCTTCGCGGCCGCGGTCCAGATCTCGTTCACGGGTCTACGAGCGTGAGTCGTACCCGGCGGCCGGGGATGGGCCAAGTGCCCGGACGCGATACCGGTACCGGCCGCGCGAGCGCAGCTATGAGCGTGAGGCACGGCCTATGCGCGCTGAGGATCCGCGGGCGGGCCCGGTGCCCGAGCCGCGGGTGTACGCGGAGGAGGTGTCAGACTCCGAGGGAGAGGTGAGCGGGGGCGAGGGGGGCTCGCATGCGGAGCTGGCGGATCGGATCATGACGCGGTATACGGGGCGTGTGGTGGCGCGAGAGGGGAAAAGGCAGGATGGGGGAGGGTGAGGTGGTGATGACTGATGTGATGGATCCTGTATGATGTTAGGGCCGGCAACAATCCGTGGAGGGACAGTGTATTCCCCCCGCCTAATTATTTCTTTTTATTAGTTTGGCTCGGATTGAAGAATTTCGGCTATGAGTTGTAGCTCTGTGGAGTTGTCGGTCCAGCCCCGGATGTCCGTTCACAAGTCCGGCTTGATCTTCGCGCTTGATTCATTGGGCGTTTCAGGAGGAGTCAATTGTCCACTGGCTTGGGGTCAAGGCCGCTAGGTTTCGGGTCTTCGTGAGGTACTCCGTCTTTCGTGAATACGTTACAACAGTCACTTGGCAACAGCAAGACATAGTTACCCCTGGTCTGTCCGACCGGCATCGACTCTCCTCTCCTGGGAAAGAATGTGTCACACATACGAGCGCACGAGCCGCTGCGTAGATAACGTGTCCGCCATTCAGTGGGATTGGGAAACCTCGTTCTAACTGCTTCCGCCTATGAACGGAGTCATGAGTGACGCTAATGCGGCTCGAGTTTGATTGATCTCATATATAAACACTGAATTCTCCCGCACCACTAAGCGGTTGGAGTCCAGAAGTTCATCTTCTGTCGAGTCGAGCGGGGAAAGTCCCCCGAGCTCCGAGACTGGGTGAATCGCACCTTGTCTGGTACGCATTGAACCCCTTCCCCGGGCGCACAGACAAATAAGTAGCATGTGCCAACCAATGGATATCTTGTCACCCAGTTCAAAAACACTCTCGCGGTTGTGATCTTGGAGAAGCGAAACGAGGACGGAAACTCCACCGTACGCTGAATGCCAGACTCGAGAATGCCGGCTGAATATAACGAGGCACGACAAAAACAGGAGGTTGAAGGGGGAGACGCCGAAACAGCGGCCAGAAAGGCAGTGGCCAGAGCTGCTGCCGAGAGGCAGGCACGAGAGGACACGGCGGCAGTTACGAGGGGTCTCACGGACCAGACAACGAGCAACAACTATCTTCCTCGGGCCTTGATGCCCAGAGACGACGCAGGAAGGGATGAGACAGTTTCGCAGGGACTATTATAGTTATGGTTTCGGTCCTGGCTCTGAGGAATGCTTGATACTATGTCTTAATGTCATTTGTCGTCAGTTACATCTTGAAAGCGCAGGCGCAGCTCATTCTCATATCTCTCCTTGGCTTTCAACTTCTCTCCAATGAGAGCCTTTGTATCCACTGACCAGTACTCAGATACTATGCTCGAGAAGCCAGTGGGATCAGCGCTCTGAGATGCTGAAAATCTGGGCTGAATATGGTCTCTGAAAATATTGAATAGACCTTTAGCACTATCCAAGGCATGGAAGTACCAGAAATTTCCAACTCCCCACCCTCGTCTCATGGCGTTTGTCCGGTAGGCGGAGACATTGAAGAGAGGCGGATAACGCTTTTCTTCCTCCTGAAATATGTCCACGAATTTGCCGTGGGCCTCGCTGAATGTGTCGAGATGTTCCCCGAGAATGTCGTCAACGTGCCGGCCGGTCAGCCAGTACGGGGGACGTAAAGTCTCCACTGGCAGAGAGCACGTCCACTCCAGGTCGATCAGGTATCTGATGTGCCAGTCCTTGTCGACAAAGATGTTGCTTTGATGGAGGTCGGTGAGCCGGTAGAAGAAAGGCCCGTGGGATAGTTGTCGGTCGGTGAAGTGCGGAAGAAGCGCCCGCATCATGGTCAAATTCGCCATTTGGGCGCGTCCGTCGTCCTCATCATGCATCGAGTTCGGCTGATGTCGTAGACGGCTGTCGTGGCAGGATAGAATATCATGGTAGTAGGAATCAGCGGAACTATAAGTCAAGTTGCGGCCGATATTGGTTGAAATCCCAGCGTTCTCCAACTGATGCAGGCGAAGGGTGAGCGGACGGTTGGTCAGTTGCGGGACACCGTTTGTGTCGATCGTCCAAGAGCCGATACGGGGTAGTGGGAGTTGGCTCAAAGACAACATTATGCGGGATAAGTCCCGGTAGAGATTGGTTGTTTTGTCGCCAGCGTGTGGAAGTTCGCTCCAGGTTTCCGATAGCATTCGAACTCCTGGCTCGTCGATGTAGTCCATGACGAGGTAGCCGTGGTCTAGTATGTGTTGTCGACGGTGGCTGATATATGGGCAGGGCAAAGGACGGCCCAACAGCCACGACACGCATCGCTTGGCGTACCAGAAAATTCTCGCCATGAGAGACATGTGTTTGGGTATACTGAACTGCGTAGGATACCTTATTAGCCTCTCCATTAAGCTGAAATGCATGGCTTGCCTACAGTCTGACCACCAGGGAACCCAAACCCCCACAGCCGAGGAATCGGGATGTCAAGCTGCTGCTGACCTATCCAGATAAAGGTAGCGGCCTCACAGCGGAGCTTCTCATCCACATTGCCTGGATTTAAAGCCTCGCCTACTTTGTACGGTAGAGGGAATCGGATCATCACGCGTTTGGGCGACTGCATGGTCCGACTTTCGATCCGAACCGGGATGCAGACGTTGAAACTGCCGTGGATCCACTCCTTGACCTCTTCCACGAAGCACTGCTCCCATCGACTTGATTGTAGATGGTCCGCGACGAGCATTGCGATATATTGGCGGCGGCTGTATAGAGATACGAAGAACTCTATTCGGGACTTGGGGAAGGATAGCTCGAGCAGCATATCCTCTTCCTGGTCCAAGGCTTCCTCTAACGTTATCGATCCCCGAAGGAGTGGAGGACTGCGGATCGAGTAGTCATCACGTTGCATCAGGGTCCGATGTTTACATGTGGAGTGGCAGGCAGGGGCGTGTTGAAGATAGCGATTCGTTTCAGGGGCTGCGATCGCAGGGAAGTCCCGGGTCACCTGACTATGTATGCAAGCTGCACGTGATCAGGTGCACAACAAAGACCACAACACCTGTCTCATTTACGGATTTGTGCTTAGTCTATTGTACAGGGCAATTGAGGGTCCCGAGTAGCCTCTAGGTGTATGCATTAGTTAGATTTTCCATAGGTAGCCGAACTCCGAGGCCCGGGACCCGACAATGCCAATTCTTTCCAGTATGCGTCTAGGGCTGTAGCTTTGGATTTCCAGACTATCAACTTTGAGACTCCACAATTTACATATCGAGGCCGATGGTGATCATCATGCAATATCTATAGTGTGAGTCTTGTAAGTATACTGGCAACTTGACGATTCTGTCAATGCTTCCATGCTTCCATACTCATTGTGAAGCCTAATGGCTGGGCTGTGGTTGACTTGACAATCGAAGACTTGGTAAATCTGGAGACCAAGGCATTGAACCATATCTGCAATCTGGCTCTAGGCTGGCGGTTAGGGCTATAGCTGCGTGGTCGAGCGTGATCCGGGCAAGTCACAGGAACAACGGACCTACGTCTAGATGCGATCTAGCATGCGGTTCTTCGATTTTCAAAAATACGAACATTGCTACATAGACACTCAGCTAACAGCTTATCTAAAGCTCTGATAGTAACTGGCATAGTTCTATATCCAAGCCCGAGCCAGCCAAGAAGCTAGAACGGCCAGCATGATGCACCGGCAGATCGTGTTTACGGCTAAGCCTTCTGAACTTTGTTCGGTGGGGAAGCAATTGACCCTTGCTAGACCTCTCTTTCCCAGCGCGCATGCCTCCTACACCCTGCTTGCCGTGATAGGATACGGAAAACAGACAAGGAAGGGACGCCCCTCGGGCAAGTAAGCATAGGTGAAGAAGGAACTGCTTGAAGTTTTGAACACCAACCAAGGCAGAAACTGGTGTAGTCCTTTCCTTCCTGCTCTGAAGCATTACTTCCCCTCCTGCGCTTTCCATGTTGGAATACACGATGGAGATGGTTTACTTCGCCGGCGCTCTGCTCAGCTTTGCGTTCTCTCTCTTCCTTTCTCTCCCCATGTTTCGAGCATTGTCTGTTAGTAGACAGTTTTTATCGACCCACTAATACCTCTTTTCATCCACCTGCACGCCTGTTGGAGCAAAGATGTCAGATGAGGAGTAAGTCTTCCTAGTAGCCCTCGTGGGACGCCTTGCTGACCCGTGCTCAGGATGAATAAAGGTAAACCCCCATCCCCCGATGCTCCGGGTGACCACTCTTCGTCCAACTTCATCTCTTGGTGGGGTACAGGGGATCTGGGTTGGCTTCTGGGAACAGGAGGCAACGCGGCGAGCTTGGATCGCATTCAGGAGTTGAAGAGACAAACGCTCCTCCTCACCCACGGAGACTACGCGGGCCGGTTGTGGAACTGCCTAGTGGAGGTATCCAAACGCCGGGACATGCGCCGCCTTCCCTACAGGGTCGCCCAATTCCGCGATAAGCTCATTCAGGAATCCTCGGATCCCTCCGGAAGACAACCCCACATCGAACAACTAGAGGAGTGTGTCCGACACCTCCAACGACAGTCGTTCGATGTCGACCTAGGAATGGCCAAGCTGGCAATTCTGGTATACAGTAGACGGAACGAAGTCTGTCATGCAGCGGTAGGGAAGCCGGATGTTTCGAAGGACCTCGCCAAGCTGTGGCAGGTTATCGATCATGACAAGGAACATCTTCCCGAGGCCCTGCCAGACGATCAGCTCCTCTACCATACCACCTGGCAACGGATTCTCACCTTCTACGGCTCCTCGCAAAGTTGGATCAATCTCAAACCTGGTACTCGGTTTGCACGTCCTTTGCCCGAGCCCGACTTCAGACTCCGACCGGATAAGGCAAGCCGCGTGCGAGCCTTCGACAACAGAGAATGCGGAGATCGAGTCGACGCGGTCTTCCAGACATTCAAGGAGCGGATCCCGGTCACCTCTCGTCCTGTTTCCAGCCAAACGCGGGCGAGGCACAGTGTGTCAGATCCAACTCCCTACATCCTCCCCAGGAAAAGGCGTGCCTCTGGATCGCCGGACTCCGAAGGAGGTGGCCTAGGAAGCACCGCCGCCGAGAGACTCCCCACCGTGGCCTTTGGAAACGATGTGGATACTCGTCAATTTCAAGCTTTCTACGAGGATCTCCGCACTCTGTATGACAAGGATCCGGAAAGGGGCCGCAAGGCTCTTGAGGGGGCACGGAGAGTGGTCACCCGTGAGATTGCTAACCATGACGACCCCAGGCCAGCGAAGAGGAGGAAGGGGAGGGAGTAGGGGACTAGGCCACTGATAGAGAGGATGATCATGGTTGGACAAAGGTTTCCGGTTCCGGTGTAATGATGCACGCACCTTCGGGGCGGTAAGTCATATCCTGTCCCCATGTGACTCACTCTACCAGCGGCCACTGCAACGAGTTAGGTATTGCCTTGTTTCATTCAGCCTTGTGAACAGATGCTGATTTTGATTCTGCCCTCTAGGGTCCCCAGCGATGAGCTTGCACCTTACCGTGGTGCTGGGGTTCAGTACTCCTCCGGCAACGGAGGAGGAAGCCAAGTCAAGCTCCCTTTGTATATATGTACAGCCTTTTCTCGTATCTTGTAGTGAGAGCGGGGCTTTACTTCTTTTCCTCAGTTACGTTCTTCTAGCCCTGTCGTTTCTTCGAGTAGATTATCCAGATGAATTGATGGTACTTGAATACTGCCTACTAAGCCATGCAAGGCTTGATCGCTCATGGTCATGCGACGGTAGTGCCTTCCTTATCGCAAAGCCTGACCCCTGTGACCCTGCACTGAACCCCTTGCCATAACCCCGCATGTCATCCAGCATTATGTGTGGCCGAAGGGTTTCACAAAAGTGAAACAGCCTTAAAGGTGCCACCAAGCCAAAGATAAAACCGTATTATGTAGATGTGATTATGGTAGTGTGAGTAATGTAACTGGTGAAGAGCAAGATCGCTTCTATAAAAGCCCCACCTTGTATGACAAAAACGTAGCATTGAGTACATAGTCCATCTTATGCTAAAGCACAAGCTCGGGGTCTGAGTAGTCCCCTTCGTCATCTGAGTCTTCCCAAGCCTCCCTGAAGTCAAATCGACTCAAACGCTCGCAGCCCTTCTCACAGCCTGACTGGAAGCCCATGTGGCGGCAATCGGTGCACCACTCGCGCTCAAAGAACCGGAAACGCATGATACTTTGTTGCCCCCAGTTCCGATGCAGGTAGCTCCACATCCAGAAATGGTATTCCCCGTTTCTTTCAATGTCACCTCTGTTTTTCCACCCATGACCTGGGCTGCTAGGGATAGCCTGCCAGTACCCGAGGACAGTCTCCGGGCTCAGAGGGGGCATCCCTCGCGGATATCGCCGACGCCATTCGTCCCACGGCCACTTCGGCGATTGCCAGTCCGCTTCGTGACAGATGTTCCAGTGATGCCAGTCGCGGATGCAGAATTTCTCCAGGCCGGGGTCGTGGAGTTTGATGGCCCGGGGGCAATTGCGCAGAGTTGCGAAAAAGTCCCGGTAGACCGGATCTTGTGGGAAGAGTACGGGGCGCCAACAGTGGGCCCGGCATAGGCGAAGCTGGGCCGCGGTGTACCCGGGGAGAAGGTCCAACTGAGTGTTCAGGAAGAACTGCATATCGCGGATCGTACCGTCGAGATCGTCAAAGAGGCGGACCACGTCGCGGTAGTGCGGGTCCCGGCTGAGGGGGCCATCGTTGTAGGTCTCGTATCCGTTGTTGAGGATGAAATCGCGACCGTAGTTTATGAAGCCCCAGTCAATCGCACGATCCATGCGACGGGATGAGGGGACTAGTCGGAGGCTTTTGACATTGCACAGCCGACAAAACGGGAGAAAGACGACGTTGTGGTCGGGTTGGCGGGTCCCAGGATATGGGATGCTCTCCACTGCGCGACCGGCGTCCTGCCAATCGCTTCCCTTATGCTCCTTGAGGTCAATGGTGATCGACTTTATTGTCGCGGCTTCGAGAAAGCTTGTGAAATTCCGGATATTGTTCCATAGAAGGATGATCTGCCCGGGGTCGTGCGGATCCGGTGCGTAGATGTGAATTTGGAGATTGGTCTTGTGGTACGGGAGTCGAGAGAAGCGATCGCGGATGGCAGGGGTGGAGTAGGGTATTTCCCAGTGCAATCGCAGTGCCTTGCAGCGAATCTCAAGCCGAGAGCTATGCCATGATGGTGTCAGTTCGATGTCAAGGGTGTCATAGAGGCGGCCAGTGATCTCTTCGCAGATCGCGCGAGAGCAGCACAAAATGCTCACGGATGGTGTCGGCTTCCAAAATAGTCTTTCGTAAGTCTCCAGTCGAAGCTCCAGGGGCAACACGCCCAGCTGTCCGAAGGGAGATGGCGGCATGCTTTGTAGCGGAGTAAGGACTCGAAAGAAACGACAGCAGTTGTATGGGCGCCTCTGCGCCGTTGACTTAAACAGAGATAGCTTGTAGATACTGAGAAATAGGAGGGAACAAGTGGCACTTGGCACTTGGTCTCTCGAGATGAAGTTGCCTCGCGTAGTTGAAAAGAGATGATCTGCTGAAGTGCTGAAGGGCTGAACAGCAAAGGTTGTGACGAGTGAGTGCGAAGCATTGATGTTGAGAGAAAAAAGCTAAAGAAAAGCGAGAAGGGACAGTGAGGTGCCGCTGACTCATTCGCGCAGTCGTCCTGCGGGTTTGAATTCCGGCTGCGCAACATACTATTAGGTAGTGACATGGTGACATGGCAGTTACCCAACATCGCGATCATAGACACTATCCCACCAGTGAAGCAGCAAGCATGACCAGCCCGCCCAGCCCATCCATACCGGAACACCAATCCTCCCATGTCGCAGCTTCCCTGGCACTAGCTGGCCTCTGCAGAGCCACTGTATCTTGGCAATAGACCTCGTTCACACTGAGCTGCACAAGCTCGCCATTGGCCGCCATGCCATACTCCTTCCTAAACGCAGGTCCCCTTCCAACCTCAGCCTTCCAGGCAAGCTCGTCGCCCGCTTCCCACAGCTGTCTTCTTGCCGGAAGGGGCGATAGAACGAGATCTGTGGGACGTTTGCACATGGCGGCTGGATCGAAGTACACCAGCATGCCCACGACCTGGTAGATCACGCATAGCCTTGGCGAAGATCAATATTTGCCTTCTACTCCAGGTAGGGATCCACAAACCTTCGCCTGGATTCGTCAAAGAGCCAGTCGTTCCATGACACACAAGCGTGGTCGCTCCTACCCTCTCCTTCGGTGCTGGTGGCAAAGCTGATTTCGCCGACCTGTCTGGCAATTACCTGCTCTGAGCATTAGAGCTCAACCATGGACAATGAACCATTGGTAAGGCCTACCGTCACGGCCGAGAGCAACAAAAAATCGACGTTATTGTGCTCTGTCTCGCCCTCTTCGAGTCTCATGATGATATAAATGGATAGAGCCTGCATCGCGGCAAGTAGTTCCCATTTGTTCAGCTTCGCGTGCTTCATGCTTCAGTCAGTGACTCTTCCGTCTCATAACGGAAGAATTGATCTGCAAACAGCGTACCTCCGCATACAGTCGCTCACATTCCCAATGAACGTTCTTCCAAAATAACTTGCGATTGCCTCTCACCGGTCCGCTGGTCATATGCATGAGACTAATGCAGTTGGTCAACGGCTCCATGTCCTCGTTCTTGGCATCTAAACGGATCAGGTGGGGATGAATGAAGGGGGGGAGGTTGCTGTCACGTAGCATCATCGGGGGGTAAGACCTCAGGGTGTGTAAAATCAGATTCGCGGACCTCTGGGCTCCCACATTCAGTCTCGGACGCTGCAACAGCGAGCGGATGTTCTGAGCTGGGGCCATGGGAACCGACAAACTTGGCGTGAGCTGCTTCTGTTCCATCGGAACTCTCGAACCAACAGCCTCTGGCAGAGACTCTGGGGACGGGTATTGACCGGTCTCGGTGCATATTATAGGCTCGAAAATATTGTTGGGGCCTGGTGTTGCGTGACCGGCTCCAAGCAGAATTTGGTCGAGAAACCCGAGGTCCAGGCTCGATCCCGCGAGCCCAGTTTCCGCATACATCGCTACATCATCGCTAGTTTCAAATACGCAGTCTGCGTTAACAGTCTGATTGGACACATCAGGTGTGATCGACTGGCTGGTCCATGCATCGGCCTGTTTATTTCTGCGTCGTGCGTCTCGAGGAGTCCTAGCTGGATACTCGCACTCAATTGCCGTCATCACGCAACGGGAGCATCTCGGATGCTGCTGATCGCAACGCGCCTTTCTCTTCGCACAGGCCATGCAAGAGCGCGACCGCGGTGAATTTTCGTTCTTCCGTGACCGACAGTAATACCCATGCCTCTTGAGCGTAGACTCTGCAGGGTCCTAGTGTCAGGCAGACGTGCGGTACATAGTTTCGGGACGGACACTTACCCTTGTCGAAGGGCTTGTTGCAGCGCCCGCATCGTAATGGAGTAGGAGCCAAGCTCGGTCTCTGCATTTTTTTTTTTGATTTCAATTTGCACCGCATGAGATACTGAATCCGATGGGCGGAGCCTATCTAAGTATCTTGACACTTGTTGCATTTGTCAGCGATCTTGGTAAGCGGTAATCCTGCAACGGAGTTAGGGCTAACTGCTGAGCTGGAGCCAGGCGGGACCTGCCTGATTAGGAAAGGACTGTCGGGCGGAACATTTTGTCAACCTCAGGCGCCAAGGCGGAACACCTCGGTATGCTTCACCCTCCAACCCAATCAGATGCCCTCTATCCGATCGTGGAGTCCTGAGGCTACCGAATCAAGACGCGATACTCGTGATGAAGTTAGACGAGACACTTCGTTTCTTATCTCGGAGAGGCAATTTTGTCAATACTTACTAGTACTGTCAATTTTGTAGTCATGCCTAACAAACGCACTCGAGATGAAAGATATATAAAGACTGGGTTTTCAGCATTTAGTAGTTCTATGATCACGTATCAGCATCAACGTGCAGTACTTGTCATCGGTCTTTCTGCTCCACCTCGTCTTTCTTTTGGTTTGACATCTACAATGGCACCCTTCCCCTCCCCAACCGCCGTGTGGCACGACAAAGCCTACCCGGAGATCTCTCCCTCGCGCCCCGAGCTTTCCGCGCACGGGAAAACCATTCTCATCACCGGCGGAGGCACCGGCATCGGGGCCGAGACCGCCCGCAGCTTTGCTCAAGCTGGCGCCGCCCGCATCGCTCTCCTCGGCCGCCGTGAGCAGCTTTTGCTGGACACCAAGGCCTCGATCCAGCGTGACTTTCCGGCTGTCGAGGTCTTCACAGCCTCCACGGACGTCACCCGCCAGAGCGAGGTCGACGCCGCCTTCAGTCAGTTTCTCAGTCCTGGAGGGCAGATCCATGTCCTGGTGAGCAACGCGGGGATGGTCGGCCCCATGGTGGCCGTGGCCGATGCCCCCGGCGAACAGGCCCTAGACGCCATCCAACAGAACCTGCACGGCGCGTGGTGGGTGGCGCAGGCGTTCTTACGCTGCGCAGCGCCCGGTGCCGTCGTCATCGAGACCTCCTCCGGCGCGGCCCACGTGAACCTCTGGCCTGGGTTAGCCCCGTACAGCGTCGCCAAGATGGCGGTGTTCCGGTTGTGGGATGCGGTCGGGTTCGAGAATCCAGGGTTGCGCGTATATCATGTGCAGCCCGGGGTCGTGGACACGGCGTTGAGCCGCGAGGCGGGGGGCATCGAGACACTCGGATTTGAGGATAATGGTATGTTCCTGCTTTTTCTTTCTTTCCCTCTTTTGTTCATTTTCAATTTTCTCTTTGTTCCACCTTTATTTCTCTTCGTCGACCACAAGATGAGAAACTCCGGCTCAAGAAGAAAGGACGGCCGGCTGACTTGGTAATTCTCTTCCGCCTACAGTGGATCTACCTGCGAGCTTCTACGTCTGGCTGGCCAGCTCCGAGGCGCAGTTTCTGCAGGGCAAGTACTTGTGGGCCAATTGGGATGTGAGCGAGCTCAAGCGGAATGCGGAGGAGATTCGCTCTACCTCGCGACTGGGCATTCAGCTGGGCGGGTGGCCGTTCGCAGATGATAGCTGGAGGCTTAATTGGGAGTCTGAGAATGTGTAAGGGTGCACCCCGGCCCCGGCCCTGGATGGCCACCTGGCAGTCCCAGGTGGGCAGCCAGGCTGAGGGCTCACTGCGGGGCTCCTAGGACTCTGCGGCAACCAACCCTCCCATCCCGCTTGCTGGAACCGGAAATTTCGCTTGTTATCCATTATTTTGCCCTGGCAGTTCTGTCTGAAGATTCTTCGTTGTGGGTAGGACGCGGAATTTCCTCTCTTCACTCTGGCCTCTCTTGCCTCGTAAATGCACCGCATGCTGGTGTGCATGGCTTCAGGGCTTAGCAGGGTTGTGGAGGCACCCTGCCTGTTGTCATTGGCGTCCGATTCCCTACTATCTATGCCTCCTATAGACAGCACAGTAATACCGAGAAAATACCCAGTGTTGGATTGTGATAAGATAGGCACTTTCGCTCCCGCTCTCCCTCCGTCGTTTAGAAAGCCTGGGACTGGGTGTCCGTTTCCAAGGAACGGCAGAATGAGCAAGCAAGCCTCGCCCTATATAAATGAGGTATGAAGCTCGTAGAGGGACTGCATGTCCAGACCATTGGAAGGTCAGTGTCACTCAAAACCACACCTCGTGTCCACGCAAATGTATATCAATGAAGTCATTACAAGACTGGTTGAACAACGTGCAGACGTTAATGTGTGTGCAGGTGGAGGGCTTAGAGGAATTAGTCGAGGAACTATGCCTGGAGTGCGCTCATCCAAATAAAAGCCATCGACTAGAACGCTTGCGGCACTTTCAAACGGATTTACGGGGCTTTGTGGGGGAGTGGGATTGGCTGGCTGACAATGTGTTGGCGCGCTACTTTCATAGTCCGTGGTCGCGACGTGAATGGGACCAACTGCGTGAGGACTTGAAGTTTATAAGGCAGTCTTTGGTTCAGGAGCTTACTGACTCGGTTCGGAACAGGCTCTACGCCCATTTTAATCGGTTCCGGGACGTGTTACGCGCTCGCGGCCGCTCAAAGCGCTTCAACGACATGCTGCAGGAACGCCTTGCCGGGTCATACCAGAGGGCCGCCAATTTGCGTCTCCCGGAAGACAACCGCGTCCAGCTCATGTGGTTCCTTCACGCAGCCTGTGAGGCTCGATACCCACGGGCCGACCCCAGGCTCCGGGTGCAGATCAGCAACCTCATCTGGCGGCGTCGCAGAGTCATTACGCGTCAATCAAGCCATCTTCCGCCCGCGACGGTCGACTTCACTCGCACCACTGAGTTTCCTCCGATCCCCGGGATCTTCATTCGGTGTCCTTACTGTGAGCACCGATTTCTATCCCGCGATCTCAGTCATTCGAAGTGGAGATGCCACCTGATGGACGACCTGCGGCCCTATCTCTGCATGTGGGCGCTGTGTCCACACACTTTCAGCTCCATTGACGCTTGGCTCAAGCCATCTCAAGGACGCCGATGCCCACCCTGCGAAGCTTCTGCCTTCATTCTTGAATGAATGCCCCTTCTGTGATGTTCCTTGCGCCGATTCCCAGTGGTCCTCGGTGGAGAAGCTGCTGAGACATATTGCAGAACGTCATCTGGAGGAACTTTTTCTGTTGGCACTTCCGGGGGGGCCGACGGATCTGTTCTCGAATGTCTTTCTGAGAGAAGGGAAGATTAGCCTGGGGCCTTACGAGGCTCCCGAGGTTCCTGAGGCTTATGAGGCTTATTATAGGCCTTTCGGGAGCCCAGAGGATGATGAAGTCGAAGAGAGTGTTGATACAGAGGAAGACGACGGCCTGACCTCTGAGGGAGTCCGCTCTTCCCGCTCCTTAATTTAGCGAAGCCTCGTGTTGGCTCTAACTACTCCGTCTCTCTTTCGAAGTGCCGGTAGAATGCACCTAGACGTTTTGTGCCCTATGTCGGGAGACAAAGCGAGGGTTGGGGAGAGCTGACACGCCGAGCTCTATTTCTTTACGATAAATCATTATTCACTCTAGTGAGATTTACTACCATTGCAGCTACCATTGCAGCGCTTTACACTCCCAAGACCTGAAAGTCATGTGTGGAGCTGGTTGGTTCCCTTGCCGGATAGCGGGACAAAAAGCCCGTGAACCTGTCCCGGTCCTCCAAACGTTCTCCGCTCCGACATAGCGAAGTACTCATTGACACAGTGGAGCGGCCCCAGAAAACCACCCCAAGCATAGAAACATGATTACAGGCAAAGGGAAGGACGGGAGGGGAGTCTGTCTCCCTAATGCCATCAACCGTGGGGATGAGCGGTCCCTTGGTGTACCCCTCCCGTCTCTACCGTTTGTACCCCCGCGGCCGCCGGCCTCTTGAACAGAGAACTGCATTTGGCCCTCACCCTTCCCGCTTTGTGACCTCCACAATAGCGGCGACCAAATGCCTTCGATGGTCTTTCAGGCTTGCAACGGCTATCGGACTCCTGCCTTTACTTTCGGTCATCCCTTTGATCTTACACAGCACGTCGCCATCAGACCCCATCAGCTGAATCAGCGGCCCCTTTCCCCGTGCGATCCCTTCTGCGAGAACCAGGACCCTCTGGAAGAGACCACATCAAACCCAATAACGTCAGCATCCCTTCTCCGTGACCCATACGAACTCCGCTCATCGACTAGGTGTGAACTGCTGTGCCGTGCCCTTCGAACTCACACGGCTGTGCTTTGCAGTTAGCCTCGCGTATTGGAGGGACGGGGATTGCGAAATATGACTGCGGTCGAACTACATTCTTCAACGGCCACACATCCGACCGACCTCAGCCCAACCCTACACCTCCTCCGAGAAAGTGCAGGGTCACACTCACTGGGACGGGCTCTCCGACCGACACTTTTCTCCTTCTTTTGTAACCTACGTAGGTCAGTCGTTCAATAACGAACCTTATTGAGGCCCCTTTCATGGCAGATCCCTTGCACGAGAAGGCATTTCCTTTTTTCATTTTGTACTTCCATCGCCACTACTACTGACTTATCACCACCACCACCACCTCCTCCTCCTCCCCCACCAGCTGCCTCGCTTTTCAATCCGTCATCCTCTCAGTGTACAGTAACTTACGCCTTCCGCAGTATGGCAGCCACCTGTACCACCCACATACAAATGAATAGTTGTGTGGGAGATCTTTGCTCAAGCACAACGAAGAGTTGGAGATTAGGAGAAGATGGGGGTGATGAAATCCCCACTTATGCCCCAGTGCATCCTCGCCGAGCCCGAATCTCTCACGCCATCAGTGCCTCGTCGTCAGTCGGTCCACCAGACGACGAAAGCTATCGTGGTGGTGGCTGTCGTTGTCGTTGTTATTGTCGTAGTTATTGTCTTCGGGCAACGCGGCAACGGACGGATGCTTGACGAGGGCCTTGGCCACCCTCCAGTACTCAACCGCATGGATGATGAACCCGGCCCGTTTCGTGCTGGGTGGATCCGACGCGCCGCGGCACAGGTCATCCCAGTGAGCCTTCCATCGGTCCAGGCCCCGGTCAACCGCATCGAAGATCCCGGGTTCGTCCGTGAGGGCATGCAGGGCCAGCAGATCGAACAGGACACATTGGAGTGCTGCCGTTTTGGAGTCAGTCAATCACGCGAGGCGAAGCTTACGGAATCAGGTCGATTCCACTTACCCGACAGAACGAGAAACGATCCAAAGACCGTGCTAGGGATGTAGGCTTCACGTTGCGGAGCGCGACCTTCGGCCCGCATCAGGTCGCGCAGGACGGATCGCACCCGGAGGGGCGCACGTGACGGCTCGCTGGAGACGGCGGCGAGATGCTCGAACTCGGGGATATCGCGGGCGTTGAACAGGTCATCCCTCGCAGGAATCGCGAAGAGTACCTCCCCGAGCCGGAGCTGGGCTGGGTAGCGGAAGAAGATCACGCAATAGCAGTCCAGAAGGTAGATGCCGGCCATGACTCTGATGCGGCTTAGTCAGTCTGGGATGCACTCGGTAGAGGGTCAGAAGCCACGAACCGAACCAGCCCCTCTCGGAGCACGTACGCGTCCCGGCCAGAGATGCGGGGAACGCAGTCATTCGCGATCCGGTTCAGGTTCAGCATGCGGATGGCGGTGAAGAGCGCCGGTAAGCGCTGCAGGCGCATCCGCCGAATGCTGTCCGGGTTCTGCTTGTACGCCTGCAGCGTCACGACGAGCATCGTGGCCTGGAGGGTTTCCAGAGTCCTGGGGTCGCTCAGGGCGTTGATGCCTGGATTCATCAAGTGCTGGAAAGACGGGCCGCTGAATATCAGGTGCTCGGTTACGCTGGAGTACGTTTCTAGATCACTGCCATTGTAAGGGGAGGTGTACACCGCTCCGAGGAGCACCATGGTCAGGATAAGAAGTATCGACGCTTCGCCCAATCGAAAGGTTGCGGGGTTGATGAAGTGATTGTGGAAGGCGTTGTCGAAAAACGCTTCAAGAAATTTCGCGATGTTCAGCGGCGTGAAGAGCTGCTTCGCTCTGTCGAAATCCACCACGTGATCTGGTGGAAGGCACTGACCATTTTGCATCAGAGATAGAATCTCGGACGACGTGTGTTCGAGCTCTCCCAGGTCAAACCGGTCCCCGGGAGCAGGGTGTAGGCTGCAGGAGGGATCCAAAGTAGCAGTGTTGATGAATGAGTTGAACAGGCTTTCCCAGGATTCTGTGACGATGTGGGGGTGGTGGGATTGATGGTTCACCGCACAACATGCGGATCTCGAGTCTGCGGGGTTGCACTGAGACAGTAGTCGGAGACTCTCGTATCGTGATTCGTGCTCGACATCAGTGTAGTGCAAGAGGAACGGTATGGACAGTTTGACAGACTGAGAGATGGGAGCCGCTGGACTTGATGTAGCAAGGCTCGCCGGCGATTGCTGGCCTGGACGCTCGTTGGGAGAGATGGATTTTCGGGAAAGGCTATGCTGACGAGTGAATGAGCATTCCAGGCCCCTTTGCAGGCAGGCCTCGCACGGGCAGTCCCCATCGCAGAATGATCGAGCTGTAGCACAGGAATTGCAAGCCGTTCGCTTTCTGCCCGCCTTGCCGGGATCGGAAGGGTTCTGGTCGCCAACATTGTGCTTGCATGTTCTAAGATGGCGACGTAGAACGTCCCTGGGTGTAGAGTAAAGTTAGACGAATCGACCCCAGTGGATCTAGGGTTATTGATACCTTCTCCGATAGGCACCACCACAGTGGTTGCAAGTGAGCTTGGTCATCGGCGCATCTAGCTAGGGTTCAGATTTGCCGGAGGACTAATGCAAAGGTGGAGTGGCTTACGGCTAGCTTCATGTCGTCGGAGGTGGCTCTTAGTGGTGAATACTTTGTGACATACACTACAAGCCACTGTAGTCTGTGGGTCGCATGTCGAAACAGTTTGAGACTTGTGATTGACTGGAACCTGGGATACCGTCGAGGGCATAGTAGCAGGAGCAGAAGTGCATGAGGGGGAAAAAAAGAAAGAGCGGAAAGAGGAAGACAAAGACGGCTGGAGGCAAGTGAAAAAGCCCAAGTGGGGTCCGGCGGGAAGACCTTACTACTTGCGGAATTCTAGTCGGGAAATCCCACATGCTAGTCGGAAAACCCACATCAGATTGTATACTACACCATCCCCTCCTACTTGCCAGTTCCATAAACCCAGCAGCAGATATTCTACAGTCCTTAGTGAGAACGTCCCTCCGTTATCCCCACAACATGCATCTGTTACGCATACGCTCTGCACGGATGATCAATTATGGTAGGCCGATCTCGAAACCGTTATGGATTGCAGCTGACCTCCCTCGTTTGGCATTCAGAAGTGGCATCCCTATGCCTTCAGTCGCGCGCGCACCCAACTCGCCTACCGCTTCCCCCTCGCGCATTCTACTCAGTCAAGTCTTTCCACCACTCAAACCATACAGAAAACAGCACCCAGTCACCATTCACCTCTCTCTCAACCGAAAAACGACCTATGAACCTAGCCGAGCACGTTCTGTACGCAACCACCCTACCTCCCTTAGGATCTCAGGGCTGACCTCCGCAAGCACCACCTTCGACCAGATCGTCAACTGGGCGCGACAGGGCTCCCTCTGGCCGCTCAGCTTCGGGCTCGCCTGCTGCGCCCTCGAGATGATGCACGTGTCGATGCCGCGCTACGACCAGGACCGGCTGGGGATCATCTTCCGGGCGTCGCCGCGGCAGGCGGACGTGATGATCGTGGCGGGCACGGTGACCAACAAGATGGCGCCCGCGCTGCGGCAGTGCTACGACCAGATGGCCGAGCCCCGCTGGGTGATCAGCATGGGCAGCTGCGCCAACGGCGGCGGCTACTACCACTACAGCTACAGCGTCGTGCGCGGGGTCGACCGCCTCGTCCCCGTGGACGTGTACATCCCCGGGTGCCCGCCGACGGCCGAGGCCACCCTCTACGGGGTGTTTCAGTTGCAGAAGAAGATGCGGCGGACGAAGGTTACCCGGATGTGGTATCGACGGTGAAAGGTGTCGCTGATGGATGGAGAGTGGGCCCTTTTTCTCCCGTTGGTGTTTGTGATGTGTTTGGTACTGTGGTGTTATACTCAGGTTGCAATGCTGAGTAGCCGGAAGAGTCACGTAGCTGGACAATTGTACTACATCTGCTTACTCGAGCTCGAAATGTTTCTGGTAGGTGACATACTAAGCTATACGAGTTGTTTATTGCACAAGATGGAATGAGAAACATTTCAAGATACAGTCGGGATTGACACATGTTGATTGAGAATGTGGCAACATTAGAGTTCGAAACAGGATCCAAAAATGATTTTCAGTAGGAAGGTAAGATTAGTCGGTAAAGCCAGTCCAGCTTTGTGGCCCTGGATCAAAAAGTGCAAACGGTAAGCAGAAGGAAAAGCCTGGGTATCATGAATCACGGCAGAGCTTTGACCCGTTCAGTACTCCGTACATTCGTATACACACCTTCAAAACCAGCCCTAACCTACCTCCGCCCACCCTCTTCCCCACACTCCCAGCACAACCCACATCCCGCTATGCACCTCTACCCGGGACTATAAATATCCTCATTCTCAATAACAAGCCGACGATCCAACCGCTTTAAAGCAGACAACCTCTCCGCAAACCGCTCCAGCGCCCCCGGAAACACCCTCGCACGGTCCTTGAACACCACCGTCTCGACATTCGGGAAAATCGTCTACATGCCCCAAAGGTCACCTTGTCAGCTCATCCGCCATGGCTATCAACCTCCCCACGAGTCGTGGGTAACGCAACGCACCGGGATCTCCCCAAACAACGCCTCCCACTCCGCATGCCGCACGCAGTACGTATCCGGCCACGACTCGAACCGCGGATCGATCTCCAGCACCTTGACCCGGCCGCCCCGCACCGGCGGCACGCACGACGACTCACCCCCTCCCGCCCCGGGACACACCAAGGTGACAGACTCCAGCCGCGGGAACTCGACCTCGCGCAGTGCGGCGCCGTACCCCTGCGCGACCGGCTCGGAGACGGTGACGAGGCGGGCGCGCGTCACCATCGCAGCGTACATCTGTCGGCGCGCGGGGTCGGCGATCTGCGCCAGGCGGTCGGGGAGGTCGTTGCTGCTGTGCGATGAGTCGAGGTCGTCGCGCCAGAGCATGGGGAGGGTCACGGCTGACCAGGGGCGGTTGACGAGGGCGCAGCGGTACAGGGCGCCGGTGCGCGTGTAGTGGTATCTGGTTTTGGGCTCGTCCGCGTCCTCGTCGCAGAGGATGTCGGAGACGGAGCCTTGCTCGTCGCAGTCATCGGTGGATGGGGTGGGGGTGGGGGTGGATTCTCGGAGTCGGGGTGCGCGCGTCGCGGGCCAGGTGTTGAGCGTGTCGGCGTGGATCCAGGCGATTATCTCCGTCAGGAGCTCGGGGAGAATGAGGGCGCGATGGCCTGCTTTTGTTGGTGTGGGTGGATTCATGGTTGAGACAGTGGTTTGGTGGTGAGTTGGTGGAAAATGGCGGCGGGCTGTATCCTTTTCAGTGGTGTTGCGATGCGTGTACATTCTGCACGATTGCACGTGGGGTCGGATGGGGCTGACGCTAACAGCCGAGTGAGTCACACAATATGTTAAGCTTGGACCACTATAAGGTTGGCTTGTATAGAGCTTAGCTTGTGTCTGTGTTATCGGGGGCCCGCATGGCTTACACAGCGGCTGCATTACGGAAGACTGCATCGCGCGTGGCGCGACGGGTGTAGGCCGCAGATGGCGTAGTGGTAGAACGTCGTCGGCTAGGCTGCGGGTGACAGTAAGACTTGGGGCCCTTATCGAGTCCTGGAGCCTTTGGATGTAAATCCTGTTGCAGCAATATTTTCTTCTCAAAAGGCACCTATTTTAGTAGACCCCTGGAGGAGCCGGTTTGATCTCATGTATGTTAGAGCTGGAAACAATCCGGCGTGTTCAAAGTATTTGGGAATAGTTCCATTTTAATTCGGCACCTGTATAGCTAGTATACCCAGAGCACAGGTTCTATAGGTTAATAGAACTATTATTTTTGTCATCATCGCGGGTGTATCCATGCATCGGATCACCGTCTCCGATCATAGTGCGGTGTATGTGGGTAGCCGACGGAATCATGTTAGGAGCCGCAATGACGTCGAAGGACTCGGAATTCCACTCTTTGGAGATATTCAACAAGGAACAAAGCCCAAGGGATCCGCTTGTATTGTCATATAGGTCTGTCACGCCTTAAGTGAAGACAGCCTGTAAAGAGATTCGGACAAAGGAGGGATTTTAATCATTACAAGAACAGAAAGCTATCGGTACAGAGAACTTTTTCGATCTCGAAAAATCCAGTGTGGTGCCTGGACCAGGATCTATTTCAGGCACCGGGCGCTCCGCGCCGGGGCCCCGATGTCGTATCTGAGCGAGGCGCTGTCGCGCTTGAGCGGGATCGCCTCCTGAGCACAGCTCGGCTCGCTGTAGTAGAATTCGAGGCGTCAGTATCAAGTCAAAGCAAAGAGAATCGCCCAACCTGGACGTCAGTTAAACCCGTACCGATACAGTTGGCATGTCATGCCAGGAATCAGCTCAACAGAATTGATAACACCTGCGGGTCTATACACATTGACGTTAGCACCACCTCCACAACTGTTGAAGAGGACTGCTCCTACGTCGTAATACAAGATCCATCCCCATTGCTGTGGACGTAAGGTCCGAGGAAGTGGTCCTGGGCGAAGAGTCCAGCCTGCATGGATGTTAGCCTCGTCGCAACAATTTTCCGGTGGAGGTCCACTAACCTGGGTCGAGGAGTAAGCCAAAGCGGGAACAATGGCAACCAAGGAACTGGACAGGAAGAGGGCGAACTTCATCTTGGCGGTGTTGGCGGTGGTGGTGGTGGCGGTTGTCGACGTCGATGCGATTGATGATCTTCAATCTACCACATGCAATCGGCGCGGATTTATAGCAATCAGACTAGGAGTGGTCTCGTCGCGAAGCCTCGCGGTCTGTTTGTGTTTTGTCGACCGCAAATGGAAGTATGCAAATCGCAATTTGGTCTTCATACTTTGTGTCACATAGACCAAAACCAAGGGGGACTTTTGGGCCGCACATGGCTCTAGGGAGATCAAGGAACTGTGCGGAAACAAACTCCCCGCCCTACCAAGCCGACTTTCCGTGGTTGATTATGGTATGTAGCATTCCGATCGGGGTTGCCGATCCCTTGCTCCTGACCTATGAAGGGCTGCGCAGGTAAGGAATTCTCCGGGACACGGAGTGTTATCCGAGCAGTACATGTGTGTAAAGTTGATTGTTTTGTATCTGCAATGGAAAGCAAAGACACCGTATAGATTTGGTGGCATGTGATCGCTGTGTATGGGTGGCAGAAATGACTGGGGCTTTTTCTGTGGCCGTGCAAGGATACGGTATTTTTGACCAAAACGAGGGTGAGGATTGTAGGGGGCGGAGGGATGGAGTGGTAAGAAAACAGCTAGACGGATCTCAATCAAGGATTCTACAATCGAAGAGCAACTTCAACTCGAAGTCTCCTTCACCCTATTGGCATCCAAGGTTTGTCTTAATTCAGCCAGGGAAGGGGTGGATTTGCCCAAGAACAACCGACCCAAGATTGCGGTACCCGGTGCAAATCTGGTGGAACCCTTCTTAGCCTGGTGGCCTGCATATCGTACTTTCCTCGACACAAAAAGACTTCCTCACTACCTGCTCGCCAACAAAGGCTCAGTTTCCCCTGCGATCGCCTCCAAAGTGCCGACCACAGCACGTCTCCGCGCCGCCAGCAAGAACAAGAGCCCCTGTCCGACCGCGAAAATTAGACTGTCCACCGCCGGCCACCCCACCCACAGGAACCAGGCATAGACCAACGGCCAAGACAGCGGATAGTCTTCTGGGAAAGGTGGACAGGTGACCCGAAATGGCCAGGTCCCCGCGAGCAGCAGAAACACAGCCGCCTGAGCACCCAGCCCCCGCACACTGATGCCACTTGGGTGCTGGGGCCCTGAGCGAATCAAGGTAACCACCTGACACAGAAACGCCCCCAGACCTAGCCACGGCACCGCCGGGTTGACGTACAGAAGATGGCAGCCGCTGAAGATCGCGTGCGTGAGATCGGCGTCCGGGTCTTGGTAGAGCAACACGATGAGCAACGCCCCTGGTGCGAGGGAGATGGCGAGGAAGATGCCGTAGAGAGTTGCCGCGTAGATCTTTCGTCTGCGGGATAAACCCGGGGATGGGTACCAGAGACACATGCCAAATCTTGGGGGTCAGTTCTGGTGTGTCAAAGTCTGGAGTGGCTATTAAGCCTTAGAGAAAATTCAACCAGTCGCACTGCTTACTGGAGAACGAAAAGCACCCAGACAGTGGCGAGTTGGCAAAAGTTCGCCCCAGGACTTGGGGTTTTCGATGAAGAAGTCTGCGCCATGGGGAAGGCTGATGTAGATCAGACCGACGAGGAGCTGTTCCGTGGCGCAGATGGTGTTGAGGACGACGAAAAAGAGCGACAGGCCTGAGGTGTCCTTGCTGGAATGGGTGAGCTGCAGTTGAGGGGGAAATGAGTAGACGGTCAGGCCGAGGCCAATGCTAGTGGGCGCAGTCTGTTAGTCTGCACGCGATTCCGGCACGGTTCGGATCTACATGCGAAACACGTTATGCAGCATCGGAGAGGTCGATCTTGTCACCCAAGCGGCCGGTTATCATTCGCCTGGATTGCCGTCGCACTCCACCACAAACAGGGTCTTGAATGCATGGATAATGAACGACACATTTGACACCCTAGACTATATCATAACCTATCAGTCCGCGGCAACGCGGCGCGTGATGTCTACACTGGGCGATATATTGTTGACGAGGAAGGTTTGGTCCAAGGCCATGGTTCTCTATCCCCAGGACAATCTCCTGGCAGACCGACTCATTTTTTGGCCTTCTACCGGTCAAAGACAGAGTCCTATGGTTTCACAAGACAACAAAATACGTAGGAAAAGAAATCCGGAGCAGGACTGCGAAGAGCCGGAAGCGAAAGCGCCCGGGTGCTGGAGAAAAGTTCTAGCCGGCGGCCGGCCGTTTTCTGCCTCTGCCTTCCGCTCGGGGCGGATAAATTATGCATACAGGATCTATTTTTAGCCCACATGCTTTCACAGGGCTTCGTAATCACATAACGTTACACACAATTAGTCAAGTTGATCCGACCAAAACGTTTATTCTTGTACTCGAGTGGCCATTGTGTCACTATAGCTCAGTGGATCGGTGGTTATGCCCCGTCGATATCACCATCTGAGCCCAAGTAACGTGACTCTACTTGCACCCAGACTCTTTTAGACATTACCCCACATTCCCTCGCATACCATATATATCTCACGTCACGCGGACTTCGTCAACAACATTGCCCTGTGAGTGCTGAGTAGAACCACCGTCCCACAGTGGCAACCCCAGCACGTCAGCTATCCCCTTGCCGAACGTTAAGGTAACCGTGTTCTATAAAAATCCCATCACAGCCACCACGAACCAACGGCACCCCCTTCCCCCCACCGGATCGTCAAAGATCCGACCCTGCAGATCCGGCAATCTGTTTCAGCTGGGATGACACCATTGATGATTGATCAGCAGCGTTTACCCCACACACATTCATCCACAGCCCCAGGCACAGTACACATCATGTCCGTTGATCATGGATCCGAGCAGGGGTGCGGACTACGTAACCGTAGTCGATCATTTCAATCCTCAGTAGGTATACCTTCTCCAGCACTATCACATGAGCACCCCAGGACCGGGCCCATCCTCAATAGCTCCAGCGCCTATCCGTGACTTCACCGGTAGTCTCGAAGTCATAAACCAAAGAACCAAGAATAGCACCTGCATAGTATGGAGTAGGGATACTCTTTTTTGCAGACAACTAGTTAACTAACCACAATGACTCAGTAATCCAAGCCCGCCGGAATAACCAACCACAAGCGAGGGGCAATCCTGCCCCGTGGCCCCACTCGTGCGGCCAGAATCCCGGAAGAACGAGACTCCGATTGGCAAGTGGGATTTACCCGCGGCGATCCGGCCTCGCCAGTTTGCTGGGGCTGGATGGACTCCGCCCCGTGGCCGACCGATCGATCGACCCGGTTGCGGGTTCCAGCCTCCCCCCCTTCTCCCCTTTCCCCTTTTGTGGGATGTGTGGCTTCGGGAAGGCTATTTCGGGTGATGATTGATTTACTGAGTCTCATGTTATAGAAGGTCTAGAATCGTTGTGGCTTCGTATTCGTAAATTTGCATAGGAGGTCTGCTTAGTGGGGATCTAGGTGCGATCGATGATTGAGCTTGGGATTGGGGTTTTTGATGACCAGCAGGAGAAATAATGTGGTATTTGAAAGTATATTCTTCATTATTGGTTCGTCCCTTGCACGGCAAGGGGGAAGGTCTGATCTATGATCTATAGGACGTGGACGCTCTAGGTGGTATATTCTAAGAACAGGAGTGAACGCTAAACAGGATGGATGACGCCGAGATAGTGGAACAAAGGAGACAGGATACAAAAGGAGGAGGAGAGTCTTTTGGGCCGTGATCTTGAAGCTCTGCTTCATTATGGAGGAGGAGAGGGATGACGAGGAGAGAGGAAAGGTGAGCGAGCGAGAGGATAGATAGATGAGGTGAAGGTGGTCTGTCCGAGACCATGAGGATGCTCAAAGCTTTCGATCGGATGAAAGCGCGTCAGTAGCTGTTGTACGGACGGGACATATGAGTGATCCTATGGAGGAGTCGGTCTGGATTGGAGCAGACGGATTGCCGATGGAGTCGGAGGTGGAGAGACACCGGATACGGCGTGGTTCCCTGGGTCTGGTGAAGACCGGTAATGGGTGGTTGGGGATTGATTGAGTTGATCAAAGGCGATGAGACGGGGTCGAGAACGAGTGAAGATCAGGTAGGTTGAGTTCAACAGGCGACAACAGGCACTCCAGATTGAGACCAGTGCACACTGCCACTCCGGCGGGAGAAGATCTTCTCCATGCACCGGCGGCCCTTGTCGAGGAGGCTCTTCTTCTCAGTGGGCTCCGGGGCCCATTTGATAGACGGGGTCTTCACGGCGGTCGACTTGACAGCGGCCGACTTCATCGGGGCAGGAGCCGCGGACGAGGGCTTGGAGCCGCGGCGGGAGCGCCGGGGCGGGACGGGCAGGTCGTTGTCGAGGTCATCGTCGCTGTCGCTACCCATGGAGCGGATGTGAACTTGGATGTCCCGCTTGACGAGCTCCATGGACTTCTCATGGACGCGGGCGTGGCCGAGGCACCGGCGCAGATCGGGCTGCTTGGCGCTGCTTTCGTGTTCATACTTCTCGCCGGAAACGAGGCAGAGGTGGAGATGGAGCGAGGATTTGGTCGCGAAGGGGGAGCGACGCTGAGGGCGCACAGGGGGAGGAGGGGTCGGTTTGGTGAAGAGGAAGGAAGAGGTGTAGGACATTGTAGGTTGGGATTGGGTGGGTTGGTGGTGGGCGAGAGACTCGATAGTGGTGGTGTGTATGTACGCAGGCACTACTCCGTCACCCAAAGGGCGGGGAGAGTCAAGGTGAATTGGTGTTGGTCTAAAGGGGGAAGGAAACGTAGAGCTGCTTGCTTGGTTGACACTTTTTTTTTCCTTTCCATGATTGCCGGACCTTCAGAGTCTATATAGGGTGCCAGGGGAAGCAAAGCCAGCTTGCGATAAGAAAAGCGCGAGTAGGTCATGGGGTGAGCAAAAGTCTGCTTGCCAGGGCTCTAGAACTTCCCCCGGTGGATCAGTAAGTGGATCCGCCCATCAGTGGCCGACTGTTCCAGCCCTGCCATCAGGCCGACAAACCCCTCGACCGCCACTGCCCAACTGACAAAATTGCTCAGGAACCACTCGGTGACAATGGATCATGAAACGTTAATGATATGATAATGCACGGCCAGGGCCACTGCCAATCAGCGAGTGGTTTCACGCCCATGCGATACAGGCACACAGGCACAGGCAGGCACCGGGTGTGATAGACTGATAGCAAAGACCTCACCAGCCAGTGAATAAGGTTCCTTACACTCGAAGAGGGAAAGATGTCCGTGCACGGGCACGTGGGTCAGATAAGCGATTCATAATGCATTCGGTGTTCATTTTTTTTTTATTTTTGGGGCCGGGTGGAGCACTCTCTGTGTGTGGCTTTGAAACCTGGAAGTCTCGAGCATCGACGCGACAGCTCGATCACCTTCACAACTCACCAGGTGTACGAGTCTTTGGCCCCGAGTCAACGACTCCACCACAGTAGCGCTGACGTTCCCTTTGCTGGTGCCCCTCCTTCCCCCCTCCCTCCCTCTCTTCCTCCCCCTCTATTAGATGGTGTCATCAGAGTGGCAATTTTCAGCGGCCAGATTGACACTGACTCACTGAGTCACCGCCATTCACCACCGACTGGGTCAATTGACGCGATCCTGGTGCGTAATTTCTTCTAATTGCGTCCTGTGCCTGGACCAAGGACGATTCCATGAGAGTCTTAGATTGAGTGATGGCGTCAGAAAGCAGAATCCATCCCACCATTCTCAATCAATAGTGTGTGTGATCTGTGAGGGTGATGCATTATCAACTTCGGGATGGGAGAGGTGTCAATCAATCCTCGGACCGGCCAACGGAATCGGCCCCCCGATAAGAAACCGGTTTAGCGTGTCTGGTGCAGCTCGCAAGCTACCTGCAGCAGGAGAGTTTCCGATCAGCAGATCGACACTCGCTCAACCGTACTTCCCTGCTTGAGATGATTTGGTTTCTGCAATCTGCAGCCCGCAGCCTGCAGCCCTCCGCTGGTGGCTTATAATTCGGTGCACCTCCCCTTCTTCTATATTTTGTGATCTGTATTATCTGTTTGTCTGCATGAACCACCCTTCGATTACATTTTATTCATAATTCCCATATTCCGCCGCCAACTCCGGTCGCAAAAGCCAAAGAAAAAATAAAAATAAAAAAGCCACATTTCCTCCCGCTTACCGTCGGCGTGGCACCAACGGGTTATGTAAGCCACGCGCACAACGCTGGTTAACTTGCCATCATCCATCCTTCGCATCGCTTCAACTTGACTGACGGCGACACAACCTGCTCCTTTGGGCAAAAGCAGTGGAGGAAAGTGATGACTCGAGTGGGCAGGTGGCTTGCCATTGCCCCTCCTCCCTTCCTCCCCGGTGGTCAATGCATCGCTTCTATTGCTTGGATGCGTGATTTTTTTTTTCTTCTCTTGTGGCCTGCGAAACTCTATCAGCGGGGAACAAGCAAGCCTTTAAGTTATACTCCGTCCTCCGTAGAGACACTATCGACAGTCGGCACGCCACATACGGACGTTTTCTCTGGTTCCGTCAAAACCTAGCTAGTAAGCTCGTGTGAGTCGATGGCGATCTAGAACGAGTCTATTTTTCCTGCATTGCTGTGGTTTCTGGTTGTGCGCAATGCGACGGCGGCTAGTGCTGTGCGGTGTCGTGCTAGTTCTTCAATCTTCACACCGTAACTTAAGGTCTACTACGTAGTCTGACTGCTGCGCAAAGACGCACCGGAGGTCTGAGCTTAATCCCCCCCTTCTCCTACCCCTACCCTCCCCATCCCCCTTTCCATGCTCCCTTTGACTCCTGCGTGCCCAATCACCGAGATTGCGATGCCCACGCGGATGGCGTCGCCTAAATTGCGATTGCAGCGGGAGGGTCGGGAGTATCATGGATCAACGGTCGGGATTCCTGGCCTCTGGCCCTTTTCCTCCCTATCTGACCGCGCAGCAGTGCCAAACCCGGGCTTGGGTGTTCAATTTCTTGATTCTTGTCTAGAATGTGGAGTGGAGTTCACCCGTCGGGTACTGGATGCTCTAGAAGGTGGATGGACCCTGAGGGTTAGGTTATGCCTAGTCTACAACTCTGGACTACGTACCTAGTTCACAGAGTCGATAGCTCCGCGTGTTTGGCATTATGCAATCGAATTGCCCCTCCCCTCCCCTCCCCTCCCTCCCCTTCCCCCTCCACCCTTCATCCGTGAATCTGTTCACATGACTCTCAGCCAAATTGATCGCATTCCTGCATGCATATATACCCCCATCTGCCTGCCTGCCTGCCTGCCTGCCCCTCTTCGAAACATTTACCCAATCCCACCGAAGAACAAAGCAAAAAGCCGGAGATCTCTTAATTCGCTGCGCCTGACAAGGCAAGAATCCCGAACTCCAGGGTTTGCTTTTTCGCCTTTTTTTTTTTTTCGCCTGCCGGCTTGGCTGGCTGGTTTCTGATTCGGATTGTTGGCGATAAGCCACGGCCACTAGACCCGAACCGGAGATCCCGGATCTCGGAGATCAGCCGGCGCCCATGGATTGGGATTGTGGTTGGTGTTACTATCTGTCACCGGCACAAAACCAAAAAAAAATCCAACGAAAAGGAAAAGTCGTTGGCGGAGTCTTATCAGTATACAATAAAGCTAGCCTTTGGAAGGGATGGATCGATTATTCCATCGCCCAGAGGTTGTCGAATGTCCATGCGGCGGGATTGCCGAAGAAGAATTCGTCGAGGGAGAGGTCTTCTTGGCTGAAGGTTGGCTGTTGTGTGTTGATTAGTTGGGATGTTCTGATGTTTTCTTCGAAAAAGGGGTTGGGGAAAGGTGCGAACTCACTCGGGATAAGTCCGGGTCGAGGAGAGACGCTCCGGTTAAGTCCGGGGGCAGATGGAGCTGGGCGGTGGTGTCGGGCGGGTTCATCTATGCGACCGTTAGGGCACTCGCCAACACAACCTTCATCTTCCACTTATTCTGGGAGAATGAAAGGGAAGGCGACCACTCACCGTAACCAGCCGCATCGGGAACAGAAGCTCCTTGGCCTTGCGCAGATCCTCCTGATGCGCCAGCACCCGATGATACTGCCGCACCACCTCGTAGATCGCCTCCTCCTTCTGCACCGCCGGGTGCGCCGGGTCGGGGATCCGCGACCGCAGAAACGCCGCCGCCGCCGCGATGTACCAGTAGTGCGTGTACCCGGTGCCCAAGCGGGTGGTCTTCTCCTCAAGGAGATGCAGGACCGCCTCGATGTAGTGGATCAGCGTGGTGCTGTTGGATTGGAGGAGGATGTTATCTTCCCTGCCTTATCAGTCTGTTTGCTCCTCGACGTTTCAGATGAAAGATGGGGCTGACGTACCGTGCACGCTGGCAGCGATGTACATGTTATGGCAGATCACCAGCGCGCTCTTGAAGTAGTCGTGGCGTAGGAGCAGCAGGAGGTGGTTCCCCGCCTCGGTGAGCTGGCGGTGCTGGTCGATGAGCCGGAACGCGGCGTTGAAGCACACCATCCGCGAGAGCGAGTAGCGCGGGTTGGTGTCCGCCTGGCGTGCGAAGGGCGCATGGAGCAGGATGAGGAAGTGTCGGAGCTGGATGTCAAGCAGCGCGCGGGGCAGGGCTGGGTTACGCCCTCGCCCTGACGCCCCCGGGGTGCGGGTGTCGTTGTCGTCGGGCCACGGGGGCAGTCGGTGCAGCGCGGCTGTGATCCGCTCCTCGCTGCGGAGCACCTCCTCGTACACGGACTGGGCGTGAGTGTCGTTGACGAGGGAGTTCAGGGCGGTGCGGAGCGGGAAACTAGACGCTGCAACCCGCAGGAACGAGCACGCCGTGTATACCTCGGCCGGCTGGGAGGGCGGGAGCGCCGCCGCGTCAACCGCCAGCGCCTCGTCATCGATGTTCAGCGGCGGCGCGGTGTCCGAGGTCAGCGCCGCGCCCGCGGACGGCATGCCGCGGTCCGTCGAGATCTGCAGCTCCAGCTCCAGGATCGTCGCCCACAGTCGCCGCCGCATCTCCAGGTCGAAGACCGACACGCGGTCACCCAGGATGGTCGGGTCGCGGTGGAAGCCGGCCGACATGGCCTCGCGCACCAGCGTGCCCGCCGCCGTCCACGTGCGCTTTTTCTTCACCACGTTCACCATCTTCGCCACCAGCAGCAGGCACCGGATCTGCCAGATCGCCAGGTAGATGTGCTTCTGGCTCTGGCGGGGCAGCCACGCCTCCGCCGCCTCGATCCACAGCGTCGCGCGCTCGCGCGCCATGGCGCTGTCGCCGATGTATTTGGGCTGTTGCTGCTGCTGGGCCGGCGGCGCCGCAAGACAGCCCACGCACGCGAGCACCAGCATCAGCGTCACGACGAACGCCGGCCGCGCGGCGCGGCTGTCTTCGCGGAACGTCTCGTACTCCCGCATGAAGCTGGGGTAGTGCAGGATGCGGTAGATGGTCTCGAAGGTGTCGAAGTAGAGGTGCACATGGGCGTCCATGGTCTCCGGGTCCGGGAGTAGCCCGACGAGCTCCCATTCATGCTGCGGCAGCAGGTCCGTCCGCATGCCCTTCCATTTCACCTGCAGCGCCTTCAACTCCCGCTGCAGGCTGGGCAGGGAGGTGCGCTGCATGATCGTCTCCTTCATGAACGATCGCAGCTCGGGGAACTATCCCCAGCATGAATCAGCAAGCTTTCTTGCACAGTGACGAGTAAAAGAGGAATACTCACATGAGAAATCAAACTAATCGGATTCGTGCTCCCGTAGTAATGCGTCTTGAAGTTCTCGCCCCGCAGAATCGTCGTCTGCACCCGCAACCGGTCCCCGCCAGACCCCGGGGGCCCGATCCCATCATCATGACTATCGTTGTTATCGGCAACGTTACTGCGGATCGACGGGCGCTCCTCATTGATCCCCGTCGCCGACGACGACGCCCCGAGTAACTGCCAGCTCCCTGCGTTCTGCGGCGCCGCTAGCGATATTACCCTCGTCTCGGGGGATGCCTGATCTACCGTCGGGTGCTCCAGCCCCGGCCCTCGGACAGAATGACTCTGCGGCACCGGCGCCCGCGCCGGCGGGGGACTGTGCAACGTGTACGCACTATTGTGCAACAAGACGGACCGTCCCTCGTCCGGCAGTAAGGGGAATTCATTGTAGGAGCATGACTCGGCGATGCCACCTTTCCGACACCGCCCGCAGGCCGGGACCCCGCGGTCGCATTTGAGTTTGCGGCGCCGGCAGGCGTAGCACGAGAGGGCCTTGCGTCTGCGTTTGGGCTTGTCCGAGCTCGGTTGCCGGGGGGACTTGGAGATCCGAGATGAGGGGTGGGATTGCATTTCCTGTTAATCGGGTGTAAGGGAGGGGAGGAAAAGAGAAGTCGCGTAGCATGTCAGACTGCGTCGTAGCTCCGAGGCGGGCGCGCGGCGGTTATTTAATCTCGGATATAAGTCGTCTCGGGGTTTAGGGGGTTGTCTCGGTCGGAGTTGTCAGTCTCCTTCATCGAGGGTATTGATTGGTGGGTGACTGATTTTATCTATCTGATTGATTGATAACGGCCGAGGGCGACTCGGAAGGCCCGGTTCCGATTGGCTGGGTGTCGGGGTCCGCGTTAAGCACACGTGTGCTTGGATGCTGTCGCAAAACACCTAGCCTGAGCATGAGGTGTGGACGGATCGAACGCTATGGTTACACGACGGCTGTCTGTAAGCGCTTCGGTGTCAGCGGGTGTCCACGTGCCCGGAAAGCGGACCGCTCGGAGGAGATACCCGGTTGTCGCCCGGCATGTGCACGCACCTACGCGCGTGTTCTCTGTATGTATGACATCATTGCGTCGCACCACATTGCCGCTGCCTACCAGCCCACAGGGAGTGCAGTGAGATTCTCGCTACAGAGGAAGAAAATTTTGTGATGAGGCAGGGCTTGGACAATACCTAAACCCTAAGCGGCTTGATACAAGTCTACACTAGCGATGATGGGGCCAAGTTACGCTTGAGTCGCGAAGCATCCCGCTAGAAACTCATATTCAGGAAGAAGTCCAGGTCGATCGCGCCTGATTGCGCAAAAGGATAGAACGAAATATCCTCCGGTGCAGTGGGGATGGTAGTGTCGTCCCTCAAGCCGTGGCTGCCCTCGCCCAGCGAACGCTCGAGGTGGTCGATGCCCTTGCGCTTCTTGTTCACAGACGCGCGCACGAGCTGCCGGACAGTGGCTAGCGCCTCTGTAGATAAATGCGTGTTGAGTCGGTCGGAAATGCTTTGCAGGGTCTCCATCGCCTGCGGGATCACAGCCAGACTGTCGGGCGTGTCCAGCGCCAGCAGCACGCAGGCGAACTGGAACACGGTGCCCAGGACATTCCACCAGGGCTGGTCCAGAAAGACCAGTCTTTGTGCTGGAGCGAGCGCGGCCGTGCCCGCGCTGACGATCTCCTCAATCTGCCGTGAGCGCAGTTGGAAATTGATCAGGCGTAGTCGGCGGTATAAGCAGAAAATGAGATCGGCTTTCACCAGCACCAGGAAGTCATGATCGACTTCGATACGGACGACCTTCCTTAGCGCGAATACCTGATCTTCCGCGTCTGCGACGACTTCTCGGGCCGGGGTGCTCACCGCTACGGCCTGAACCAAGGTACAGAGTTGGGAGCAAAGGTCGGTCTTGAAGGTGGCGGAGAAGTCCTCCTTCCGGGCGTGCAGCGTAGGATTCATCACGGACCGCCCATAGTCCCAGGCGATCAGCGTTTGCAGACATTCGGCTACCTGCGCAGTGCGTCTGGGGTTGTACGGCTGTCTTGATGGCGTGTCCGGCGGGGCCTTGCCGGGCGCCAACATGAAGCCGTCAGGCCCGTGCTGCAGCCCCGTGGCCTCGACCAGATGCATCATCGTGCAGCTGCAGAGCCACGACAGATGTGGTCGGCTCGTGGTGCGCATGTACAACGTGCGCAGGAAGTATGCGGCCACGTGCTCGATGGTCGGGAACCGGCCGACGACGTAGTCCTCGAGGATGCTTTTCGCGTGCTGCACGGCCCACAGCTCTTTTTCTGGAGTCAATGCTCCTTCGACGCCAGTGAACAACGACCCCAATGCCACGACCCCGCAGACTACTGCCTCGAAGCTCAACCCCTGAGGCTTCCCGTGCCAATGCTCCTCGGCCCGCTGAAGCAGCCTTTCGTGGTCCAGGAAGTTGAATAAGGGGTGAATGGTGGTCACATAGACATTGATCAGGCGCTTAGCCACCACCCAGTTAATGACCTCGGCAACCTGAAACCGGACGCTGGTTTCCGGCTCGCGTCTGACCCCCGGATTGTAGGCGAACGAATGCAAGCGTGGGGGGTTGGGAGCCTGCACATCGAGCCCCACAAACAGTGGAAACGCGACCGAGGACTGCCGCCCCACGAACCGCTGCTTCCAGGGCTCCAAGATTCCGTGAGGAGCTGACGGGCTGCTGGTGCGCACCGCACTCGTTCCTTGTGCAGCTACCTGCCCATCATCCGATGCTACACGCCGCGCATCTGCTGGCTGAGTGCTTGGAACATACTCACACTCGACGCTGGAGCTCGCACACATCCTGCATGGAACATTCCCATCGCATTTGACTCTCCGCGACCGACACTGCGTACAGGCCTGGCGCGATCGCTGACGCTTCCGATCCAAGCCATCGGCCTCATCACTCGACGACTGCGACTTGCGTCGTCCATGCCTACTCGACGTCAGTATTCGGCCACAGTGCCACGATTCAGGTGATACATAGCCGTACTTCCGACTCCCCTCGTCGGCCGCCACATAGTTCGGCTTCAACTTGGACGATCGGGATTGCTTCCAATTGTCGTGGGTGGAGGGGGGACATGTATGGGGGTTGTAAACCGTCACCCGGGGCTGTCCTTTCTTGGTCCCGATTCGCACCTCATATTGACAGACCGGGTCCCGGCACTTGGTGATGTGGCGGGCGGGGTCTGATTTGGCGACGAGGTAGGATTCATGGCGATCGGCTGTATGGCGGAGGAGGGTGTGACGGGCCTGAGAGATGGTGTCGAATGTCATTCCTATGCAGAAGGGGGTGACGTCCCTGGGGCTGGTGCAAGTTGCAGCAAGTTAATAAGCATTCTACACCTAACAATGTATGCGAAGGGCCTACGATTGGTGGGATAGATCCATTCTCTGTGGTGTGGCTGGGTGGATGGTCCACGATGGTGGATGGGCAGGACAGAAGGACAACCCTGAGATGATGCCAGATGCCACCAAAAAAGCTGGGCATCCGAACGAAAAGACGGACAGATACACGTGATCGAGACAGTCACGTGACATGGTATAACCCATTGGGAAAGTCGGGGTGCGATGGTCCATGGGTCGGTAGTAGCGTTGTAGAGCTATGGGATCTATACTACTGTAAGGACATGTAGAAGATACTACAGTCTGACTGACAAGCAACAAGCTGGCTAGTCCCCATCCCCGCTGCAACTACCTCACAAGAACGTTTTACATACTCTACAGCGGTACACCCAAACGGATCTCCAAATCGAACTCTTGTGCATGAATCAATTGGCTGACCCGGACACAATCTTAATACGAGTGCCCATAGCCTGGACCTGAATAGGCCATGATTTCAGAATGACGCGAGGGACAGAATACCTATACCAATAATATAAGACCTCCGCTTCGAGACATTTTCCATTAGTACCTATACCCTTCGGTATACATACAAGAACCACAATCTATCACCCTCAACTGTCACTAGCAGAGCAATAATGTCCCGCAAACTCTGCATCACCGCCGTAGACGGCCACACTGGGTCCTTGATCGCCGAGCTGATCATGACGGATCCCAACTTCAAGAAAGCCATCGGCTCCGTGGTCGGTCTGACCCTGCACCCGGACGCCAGCGCCTGCAAGGAGCTGAGCAAACTGGGGATGAAGATCGTGCCCCACAAGCCGGGCCGCCTCCGCGCGATGGTTCAGTCGCTCAAGGAGATCGGGGCGGACGCGATGTGCCTGATCCCGCCCGCGCACCCGGACAAGCTCGACATCACCAGCGAGCTGATCGAGGCGACCAAGCAGGCCGGGGTCGCGAATGTGTGCATGATCAGCTCCGCCGGCTGTGACCTCGCCGAGCGGGACCGACAGCCCCGGCTGCGGGAGTTCATCGATTTGGAGGTGCGGCTGCTCGCGTGCAAGGGCGATCCCTCCACTTCTACCGGTCACTCGCCGGTTGTTATACGGTAGGGCTTGCGAAGGGAACGGGCGAATTTGAAAGAGGGCATCTTGATTGACTTGAATACTCTGTAGACCGGGCTTCTACGCGGAAAACCTGTTGCTCTACTCCCGTCAGGCGCAGGAGGAAGGGCTTTTGCCGCTGCCTATGGGCAAGGATCACAAGTTCGCGCCTATCGCGCTGGGGGTATGTTTCTCTCGCCTCTTGGGTTGTTACTAGGATAGTGGACTGACGGCTGCCAGGATGTCGCCCAAGTCGCAGCGCATGTCCTCTGTGGGAAGGGCAAGCATGGATTCAGTGACAAGCACCGGGGTCAATTGATGGTGCTGACGGGTATGTACGAAGACACACACTGAACTTGCATGCGCAAAATGAATGCTCAATACGACATAGGCCCGATGCTTGCCACGGGTGAAGAGCTGGCGTCTGCAGCCAGCCAGGCCCTGGGAGAAGAGCTGAAGTTCGAGGATATCTCTGAGTGGGTCCCTCCCGTATTGTCTTTCACTAGCTACGGGGTATAGTGTCCGAGACTAAACAGTGCATCCCTGCAGAAACGAAGCGAAGAGAGTCTTACAAGCGCAATCGGACAGTGACCAGTCTGAGGTGCAGTATCTGCTGGAGTACTACTCGTTGGTGCGTGAGGGCAAGACCAACTACATTTCCACCACCGCGTTCCATGACGTCACCGGGGGCCATCCCCAGGAACCCCCGGACTTCTTCAAGGTCTATGCCCAGGAGTTCCATCCTAAGCGCACCAACAAAAGACGTAAGTTGAGCGGGGGCCAGTGAGCATGGTTACAGTGGCTTGCGTTGATGTAGTTAGTTGCTCATTGTAGCTCCCTTCGATGGCGGGTGGTGGTGGCGGTCGTGGATGAATCCAGCTCGTGTTGATGCCAAGGATCAGAAGCCAGCTTTCGTGTTACCCCACAAAATTTCTGTATCTGCGGGGATTGAATGTGAATACTGCTTATTTGCCACCTTAATTGAAATACATTGCTTGTGATTCGTGGGTCCGCTGAGGTCGATCGCTTTACTCTTTCATTCGGCGGGGTTAGGGCATCGTCGACTTGAATGGTCGGGATAATGCTTCCGGGGCTCTCAACCAAGAACAGGACAATGACTCTTCCATCATCCCAGCAAGCCGTAGACACAATCTGCAACACTCCAGGTGTTGTGTGATATAGTAGAGCAGTCAAGCGCTAAGAATGACGTGACATTCGAATGATCCTGAGGCTTGGTTCCAGGCAGGCAGTTGTTGGATAGTTTTTAATCGTCGCCATCTGTGCTGTCGAGGTTTACTTGCCACTGATCATGACCATACATCTCCACCTCTTGAACGAACACTATTCACGATGATTTTAATCAGCGACGCCGTCAAAAGTGACCATCGCGACCTCGAAGAGGCCTACAACAACATCCTGACCGCCGCAAGCGATGACGAGAAGCGCCGGTGGCAGAACCAGTTCACCTGGGAGCTGGCTCGCCACTCCATCGGCGAGGAACTAGTCCTATACCCAGCGATGGAGGAGCACCTCACCGATGGGAAGGCGATGGCTGACAAGGACCGGGCGGAACACAGGACGGTAAGCTTAGTGCACTTTGCCCTTCCTGCCAGAGACGCGTCTGGAGACTAAGAGGTGAATCTAGGTGAAAGACCATCTGGAGAAGTTCCAGAACCTAAAGCCCGACGATGCAGAGTTCATTCCGACCCTCCAAGGACTGTGGGGCTCTCTTTCGCAGCACATCAAGGAGGAAGAGGAGCAGGATCTTGTCAAGCTTGAAGCGAATCTGGATAATGAAGTCTCTAAGGCCATGGTCTCTTCGTTCAAGCGCACCAAGATGTTCGTCCCGACTCGCAGTCATCCCTCGGCGCCCGACAAACCGCCCTTCGAAACGGTGGCAGGATTACTGGCTGCGCCCATCGATCATATCAGAGACCTGTTTAGGAAATTCCCGGACCAGGCTGCTAGTGACATTCCACCTTGAATGTTGTCAGAGAATATGTCGTGGTGAACTTGTGTTGATTTATGTTGTTCCAGCTTGATGATTGATAGGCCTGGGGAGAATGTCATAAGTGTACCAAGTGTTGGGGAAATGTGAATCATAAGCTTGATGTTTTCGACAAGGTCTGAGGAACAAGAGTAGCAAGATCTCATTAGCAATCGAGTAAGAATGAGCTTCATAATCTAGGGCCAGGTACAAGATTTCGATGAAGCATCCCTTGAACCCGACGAGCTAACATGCTTTGGGCATCCATTCTCTCACGATCAACACACGACCCACTGGCTCTAGAACATTAAAGGCTCAGGAGAGTGTCAGGTCCGGCACGACTCAGGGACACCGTCTTACTCCGATGCAGTCATGAGTCAATTAACCCGGAGTTGGCGGTGTAAAAGTGCCAGATTGGGATCGTGTCCGGTTTAGATTTACTATAAACGGCTAGGAAGCGGAATAGCAGAAAGCGGGACCGGAACTCCGACAACCGATCGCCGACTTAATTTTCCCACTTATGCTCTCCCTTCGGCTTATGAATTCGAGGATTTGTGAGTTTCTCGATCAATCCTGCTTGTCAACACGGCGTTAATCACATATTTGGGTAGCGGATATTCAGCATCATTCATCACCAGACATACTTTCTGTCCCATCGAGGACTTTTCTACGTTAGCGTGTGGTGAACGGAGCATATGATGATGGGTTGCTCCCCAGGTCCGCGGACCGGACAAGTTATGCCTATGCGCTGGGACGCCATGTGTCTAGCCGGTAACTCCTATCTCCACACTCCGGGCCCACCAGGCAAGCTCCAGCTTTTGATTTTTATTTTTTTGCTGCCCTGGAAGTTGCGCCAGGTGACATATATAAGCTAGAGGTCCACATGGCTTCAAGGTGGTGGACCAAGAGCTTGGTGTCGATTCCAGATCCCCGACCACGGATATCTTTGGGGTTACGTTAGTTAGGGCTTCATCTACAACGGAACGATCCATCAACGAACTCACAATAGAACACTCATAACGAAGCACAATGGCTGCGGTGCAAGAGGAAAGCACACAAAGAATCAAAGATGTCGAAGCAGCCGCTGGACAGCCGCAGAACGAGAAAGTCGTCGATCCATACATCGTGGATTGGGAGGGACCCGACGACCCCCAGTGTCCCATGACCTGGCCTTTGAGCAAGAAAGTGCGGCAGCTGGCCGGAATGGGAGTCAACAGTCTTCTCACGTACGTGAGAATGTATCCCAGAGAGTGGAAGGATATCGTCCCGGAACATCTAGCTAACATGCAAGATCCAGACCTCTATCCTCATCGATGTTCACCCCAGGCGAGGCGGACGTGCTGGCCGAATTCCACACAACAAATTCCACACTAGGGTCCTTCGTTGTCTCCATCTTCCTGCTGGGCTACGTGGTCGGCCCCCTGGTAATTGCGCCGTTGTCTGAGATGTACGGCCGTTGTCGACTCTACCACATCTGCAACACCCTCTTCCTTATCTTCACCATCGCATGTGCAGTCGCCCAAACATTACCGCAGCTGTTTGTGTTTCGCTTCTTCGCCGGAGTCGCCGGTAGCTGTCCGATGACGCTGGGTTCCGGCACCGTGGCGGACCTCATCCCCAAGGAAAAACGCGCGGGCGTGATGGCCATCTGGGCTATGGGCCCCATTCTGGGCCCTGTCATCGGACCCATCGCCGGGTCGTTCGTCTGTGCGAACATCGGCTGGCGCTGGGTGTTCTGGATCATCGCGATCGCGGTACGCTTGTCCCCCCATACAACCACAATGAAAAGATCCCCTTCCTAATGACGCATATTCTAGACCGGAGTAATGCTTATCGCCACCCTATTCTGCTACCGCGAAACCTACAGCGTGGTCCTCCTCGAGCGCAAAGCCGCGCACCTGCGCAAGGAAACGGGCAACGAGAAATACCGCTCCAAATTCGACCGCGGCACGCCGCGCAAGGAGATCTTCCGGCTGGCGGCGGTGCGGCCCGTCAAGCTGCTCTTTCTGTCACCGACCGTGCTGCTGATGGCGCTGTTCGGCGCCGTCTCCTACGGCTACCTGTACCTCATGTTCACAACCATCACCGCCATCTTCGAGGAGGTCTACGGCTGGCGCCAGGAGATCTGCGGCCTGGCGTACCTGGGCTTTGGCCTCGGGGCCATCCTCGGTGTCCAGGTCACCGGCTACGTGGCCAACCGCATCGCCGCGGCGCACACGGCCCAAGGCCGGTTCGTGCCCGAGTCGCGGCTAATCCCGTGCCTGTACGGCTCGTGGCTCCTGCCTATCGGGCTGTTCTGGTATGGCTGGTCCGCCGACAAGCAGGTGCACTGGATCATGCCAATCATCGGGACGGGGATCTTTGGGGCGGGGCTGATGTGTGTTTTCGTATGTGCTTTCCTTTAACACCTTGCTGTGATTCTGGTGCATGCTAACCGATGATGCAGCTGTGCATCAACACCTACCTCGTCGACTCGTATCTCCTGTACGCTGCCTCGGTGACAGCCGCCAACGCAGTGTTGCGCTCGCTGATCGGGGCGCTGCTCCCGCTAGCCGGTCCTTCAATGTACGATGCCCTGGGGCTGGGGTGGGGCAATTCTCTGCTGGCGTTCATTGCCCTGGTCTTTTGCTCGTTCCCGGTGTTTTATAGCCGGTATGGGGCCCGGATCCGCACGTCGCCGCGGTTCCAGTTGAATTTGTAGTGGGTGCGGGTGGCACTGTGGTTTTTCTAAGCGATAAAAACGATTTTCTTCTCTCATAAAAATGTACTTGATGACAGATCTGGAGCTTGGCTTCATCTTGGGATTAGGTTGTAGAGTTTACACTAGATCAAACAAGCATGTATGACCGGAGGATGTGGTGAGTACGTAGGGCTCATCGTCCGCCCGGGCCCTAGTCTAGCCATTCACTGAGCGTGAGCAACGGGAAAAGTTCATCCATTCTACGAAGTCGCTGCTACCGCTCCCTGCTGACACCGGGTGGTTGCTACGGATGAATGGCATGGTAGGTGATATTTTTCCCGGTGTGGGGTGAGCAGTGCACCGTGAGCAAGCTGGACAATTGAACTGGCGAATTGTTATTGTGGCCGATCAGCGTGCACTCGATCAGCTTTTGAAGTGGTAAGTCGACATACTCTTTTGTCCTCGTCAATCACCTCGGAGTCACTCTCCTCATGAAACCCTGTTGAATCAGCATGATTACAAAAGGAGCCTAGCCTCAGCTGCTTACGTGAGTTGACACTACATATATCACTTCCTCATACGGCCCTAATAGTAGGCACATTTCATACGCGAGCCGGAATTCTACCTTACGATGACAAATAGCCTGATGCAAAGGCAAGGAAGAATATATGCGGTCTAGGCTGCTGGTTAGGGAGAGGCAATGTTGACCACGATCTTGCCCGCATTTTCATAGGACACGAATCGCTGCATGTAGGAGGGAACATCCCGCAGCTCGATCTCCGTCACGACGGGGGAGAGCAGGCCGGACCTGATGTACTGCATGACGCGATAGCTTTCCTCCCATCCGCCCATGAGCGTGCCCTGAATCCGGATTCCTTTTTCGACCACCTCGGCAATGGGGAAGGATACCTCCCCGCCGTGCTTAGGGACACTGGTTGGTTCATATTAGCTGGATAAGAACCTTAACGAGACTTAATCGCGGCGGGGGAAATGACGCACCCAACGCAGACGATAGCGCCACCTTCACACAGATATTCGATTAGATTTGTGTACGCTGCCGTCGATCCCGCCGTGACAATGACCCCGTCGGCCATCGCAGGTGGCACATCGGGTCCCCGTAACTCGCTACTGGCGCGTGAAAGGCCTTCGAGAAATGAGGCAGACCCTTCCGAGTCCCGATTCGCAGGGACGAACGCATCGTAGCACTCGGAGCTGCGTGGGCCCAGCCCGGGCTGCTTCTCCGGTAGGTCGACGCCAATGACCTTGGCTTTGTACACTTTTCTTGCAATCTGCCCGGCTAGATGGCCGATAGCGCCCGCAATACCGCTGATCATCACCACATCTCCTGGGCTGGGGCTCAACTTCCTTAGCGCCTTGGATGCAGCGGCGCCGGAGCATATGGCAGCCGCATAATCACCCAAACTCGGCCCGGCGCCGGTGTGGATGCTATCCAAAATGAAGGCGGGCAGGGGCATCAAGGACGAGATCGGAGCCCTGATGTACTCCTGGTACGTCCCGGGGTGGTCTCGTGGGAAGTCGCGTTGGGAGGGACAGCGCTCGGGGAGATCGTGGAGGCAGGCATGGCAGTGGCGGCAGTGGTGGGCCAGGTATCGCGCCGCTACCAGGTTGCCGAGCAGCGACTCGTCCTGCGCCATCACGATTCGTCCAATGCCTTCATGGCCGCCGATCATATTGTGTTGAGGATAGCCCTTGCGCAGTCCAAGAGAGAATATGATATCCTTTTGTCCCGCGGTTGGAGGATACTTAGCATGGTACTGTAATGATTTGGGATCGGAGATGACAAACGCTACTACACAGACCGCTCACATAGAGCTTCACGACGACTTCGCCGCTGGCGGGTGGGTGTGTTCGAATGTCTTGATAGTTCAGGTTCAGCTTGTCGCTCACTACAGGCGTAAGCACAGCGGCGTGTTGGGCAGGCGGTTGGAAGTTCGGTCCCATGTGCCATCCTGTGTGCACTGGTTCTCGTGATAAGACCAAGTGATCGCCTGTCTGACTTGATCCGGACCCCTCGTCAGAGTTAGTTTGGACGACGAGGACGAGAGATTCTAGTCAAGGCAAGAAAAGCAACTAACCTCTACTCCGGGCCGGTGAGGTAAGTCGAGGTGATGATCCTGCGATGTAGATTGCAAGGTCATTGAGGATAAAGTGCAAGGTTGGGGGGTACCAGAACGAAAGAGATTATTAAGTAACCCCTTCTTTATGTAGAGAAATAATGACATCGGTAAGCCAGACATCCTTATCTCCGGTTTCGATTAGATGTGGGGAAGTGAGCCCCCCTCTGAATTTATATTCCGCCTCCCACAGCCGGAGGCGAGGATCTCAAGGTGCGTTCTTTCATTCTGTTGAGGCTCTATGGATGACGTAAACAGACAGCCATTCTCCCCCCAAAGTTCAGCATCTAGTATCGTGGAAAAGCTGACCCGCGAGCAATTTCACCTTGAAGTACACTCAACACCTGGTGGGATAAGGGACTTTTAGACATGGACTTTAAAGAACTTGCCACAACCATAAAGAAACAGTCCAAAAGTCACATATTGTAATTACCCTTGCTTTATAAGATCTAGGTATAAGGGAACCCGACTAGCCTGTCCCATAGCATCGGGGCTTTTTCGGGAAGCATCATGCTATAGAATCCCGTCCACTTCCAAACTGCATCGCATTCCGCAAATGTCCACTGGCCGTCGCTTGATAGTGTTTTGACTACGTGAAATTCGGTGTGCCCTTAGTGCTCCCCTTGGATTCTAGCCGTGGATGGTAATTACGGTCATCAATTTAATCACACTTCCTCCTTTGTGTTCTCTCCGGTATCATCATATGTGCGTATGGAGATGCATATTGTGGATTAGAAAATGGATAAAAACTCAAAATGTCTGTCCCATTTGATTATTGTGAGTCCAGGGCGATCATCACTTGAGTAATAGTATCAAATCATCAAGCTCACCCGTCCCCTACTTATTCGAATTCCAAAAAGTTCAGAATGGCATTCACCTCCGCCGACCCGCCAGCGTCCAAGCCCGCGACAATGGCCCTGACCTCGCCCATCAGCCTCGAGATCTTCTGTCGACAGTACCGAAAGCTCCCCGTCGCTTCCATCTGCCATACCGCAAATGTTTTGACCGCCTCGTCTGTGGTCCGCTGGCGCAGGATGTGCAGTAGCTGCCTGTTGGCAGGGTCCTGGCGGATACTGTGGATGATCGGGAACGAGAACTTGCCCTCCGTCAAATCCTCGCAGAACCCTTTGTTAGAGGTGTATGCCTCGCCTTTCAGGTTCTGATAGTCGTCTCGGATCTGGAAAATGGTTCTAACGAGGTTAATCAGCGAGACGTAGTCCCTGGGACGGAAGGAGTATGAATATCAGCACGTGTTGGTAGTCGAGAAAGAACACCAGGCCAGACCGGTCTTACCCTGACTTTCGGCTCTCCAGCTGCATCAGTCTGATCGCCAGCCTGAACAGCCCGCCGGTCTTGTTGGACACCATGTCTAAATATTCCTCCTCCGTAGGGCAGGTTAGCGAGTCCCGCCAGTAGAGGTCCATCCCCTGTCCGCGGTGCAGATTGAGCATTTCCTCCGTGAAGATTGGGAGAGCAGACGGGTTGCCCAAGCGCTCCAGGTGTTTCTGCGCTAGGAAGTAGGCATGGTTTGCGGAATTGATCGTCTGGGCGACCCCGAAGATGCTGTGCGCCACGGGCAGGCCCCGTCTCAGCGTGGACCGGTCTTGGATGTCATCAATTCTATCACATGTCAGTGAAGTACTGGGGTTATACGCCGATAGTCGGTGTCTACTTGCAAGAGAGAGGCCGTGTGCAACAGCTCAATGACCCGACTGATCACATTGAGCTTGTCCTGAGGGACATCCAGGAGTCGGTTGAACCCCGCGATGAGTTTACCTCGGAAGCTCTTCCCGTGCGAGGAGAGCAGGTACTCCATGGGACCGGAGATGATCTGCAGCGAATCATCTGTTAGCATGACAATCTAGCCGTTCGGAGAGGACATTTGCGAACCTCCTCCTGGTTAAGATCAAGGCTTATTGATACTCGGTGGCCATGGATCTCAGGTCTACCACCCTGGATCCCGAGATTCCCGAGCAGATATTGCCACTCCGCGATACGTGGGGCTGGCTTCTCGTCAGGGAATTCGTTTCTCCCAGCCGGGGATGAGGTGCTGTGCTCATCGATGCCTAGCGCTTGCGACTGTGGTACTGGTTCAATAATCATTGTGTTAGAGTCACTCTCGCAGATTAATATCCTGACAACTGATATGGATATGCGCCCCAGTAAGGTTATTGAAAGGCCATTGTCAGAGCGATTCCCGGGATATTCAAGGCAAAGCCCACCCACCTCACGCACATCCACATGACAAGGCGAAAGCTTCACAGCGAACAGCTAAGGCAACCATTGAATGCCTTATAGGCAGTTCTTTACAGACTTCTCATGACGTCAGAATATGAAAGAGCACGGCGCAACAAGCAAGGGGGGCTATTGCATTCCTACACGAAAAGATCCTCGTATTGGAGGAGAGGAATCGCTTCAAGGTACGGGTTTACAACATCCGTCAATCAAGGGTAATCAGGTGTCATATTGCCAAGGAGCATGCCTTGTTAGCGCATCTGGTGAAATGGACTTCGATTGCAGAGCTCGCAGCGCTTGTGATGTCAGCGAAGTAAAGCCAAACCCGGAATTGTGGATATGCTCCGCTGATAGAACGCAGACAGACTGCAAGGGGTTTGCACACGTCAATAATCCCTTATGCAATTGTGCCACCATCGCACTTGCCAACGGATTGGAGTCCGCGCCTTGGAGAAAACACAACCGGGAAAAAATGACACTGCAATCATGTATAAAAAGTGACAGGTACGAATATGTAACGTTGTATGTAAATTTGGCAGAATTGCACTCGCATCTGAAGTAAAACAGCATAATGACTGTAGGTTTACGTAGGAGTTTGCACTCAGGACCTGTGGAGAGCCATAATGAAATAGGGTGTCTTATCTGAATAATGAAAGGATAGATGATCTCTTATGTAAGCAAGTGGCTAGGAACCCTGATTACTCAGAATAACAAAGCGGAGATGATGCAGTTTATAGATGGAAAGTATATGTCCTCTACCATGAAGCAGCGGCAAGATACGCTTGCAAGGTACACGTACAGAGCCACATACACTCACGCATCAAGAGCGGGCATAGTATAGAGACTGGCTGCAGCGTACAGATTCTAATCAAGTATTGGGACAGTCAGTCGGCCTCAACATACTCCAAACCCTCCGTGAGAGAGCCATACTTGGCATGAAAGTAGTCCAACGAATAATTCGTGCGAGGTCGCCAGGGCCCGACAGATCCTGCTTTAGGTATGCCCCCTTTACCGGCCGCGATGTATGTTGAGTTCAGGTCCCAAAGTGGGCGAACAGCCAGATCTGACCGTTTTTGTAGACGAGGTAGGGCAGCTACACTGCCCGTCCGTTTCATGTGCCTGATCAATCGACAGGCGGCCACAGCCGTCACATCCACTCCCATCGTCCAGGACGCGCTCGTGAGATACCCGAGAGCGAAGAAAGCATTCGGGACGCCGTCGAGCATCATCCCATTCCACATGAATCTATCCGACAGTTTACATATCTGCCCGTCGATGTCTAATCGGATCGCACCTCCGATCTGGAGTTTCAGCCCCGTTGCTGTGACAATGATACTTGCACTGACGGCTTTCCCATTGTCCAGGAGAAGGCCGTCTGCGGTACAGCCCTGGATGATTGCTGTTTCAATGCTGACCTTTCCGCCACGGATGCTGTGGAAGTAATCTCCGTTGGGACATGCTAGGAGCCGTTGGTCCCAGACATTGTACGTGGGTTGGAAGTGCGGCTGGAGAGGGACATGTGCTAGGAGCTCTTTTCTGACCCGGCTCAGCAGGTAGTCTCTTGCATATTGAGGCCATCGGCGAGACGCGTAGTAACCGATCAAGGTGACGAGGAGCCACCACAGACGCCTGAGCTTGTGAGCCACTGGAGTCGGCAGGAATTTCGTTAACAAAGACTTAGCCCCCGGTAAGTCAACGGCCAAAATGTAATTCGGGCTTCTCTGGATGACCGCAACGGTGGACGCGGTCTCTGCGAGTTTCGGGACAAGGGATATAGCCGTCGCTCCGCTGCCGATAACAGCAATCTTTTTCTCGGAATGATCCAGATCTTCGGGCCAGAACTGCGGATGGATCACTGTTCCTTGGAACTGGTCGAGACCAGGGATTTGGGTGGGCAATGGCTCATTGTGGTCGAAATACCCTGTTGCGAAAATCACATATCTTGCGCTGAAACAGTGCTTCTCATCATCAGCCGTAGCTGCCAAAGTCCAGGCATGGTTGTCAGACGACCAACTTGCTGTCGTGACTCGATGGTTGAAGAGAATGCGGTTACGAATCCCGTGCTCCGTCGCAGCATTGTCAACGTAATTTCGGAGTGATTGTCCATCTAGCATAATCTTGTCGCCATGGTAGGGGTACCATGTAAATCCGAACGTGTACATGTCGGAGTCGAGTCGGATCCCAGGATAGCGCATCAAATCCCAAGTCCCCCCGACAGCATCGCGGGCCTCGAGAATGACATATGTGTGGTCAGATAGCAGTTTCTGTATTCGATATGCGGCATTGATTCCAGCAACGCCTGCGCCGATGATGATGATGTCGTATTTTCCAGCGAAGGACATTCTGGGAGCCGTCAGATGAAGAGGTGTTGGGTGTGGAGGCATAAAGAAAACTTAGCACGGCTAGTTCATACCAAACCGCGATGCTCATATTGCATATTTCATGTTGAGAATTACGACGATACATACAGCATTCCTTAACATAACAGTTCATATATTGTATATCCTTCGATGGTCTGGGGACAACGATCCTTTTACCCAACATTGACCTAACATGTTGCAAAGAGCCCAAATAGATACTGGATCAAGTAGGGCATGTGATAGCTTACTCATCTCATAAAGATGGCCGGTGGGAGAACATGAAGGTACACAAGGGTTCAGTTTCCTCTTGACGTTTGGACGCAGGATTGCTGCTCTATGCGTTAGAAGAGATAGAGGAATATGTAAGGGGGCAGTATAGAATTCTGCGTAACCTTTTCCCTGAAGAACTCTCCAGACATATCACATCATCAAGGTTCATTGACTCGTTCAGACACAGTATCAGTCTAAAGGAATGACTGTGAATGATGCGGTGAGGGACTGCAGAGACTAGAGGATTGTTCTGATTAGCCGTACGGGTGGGAATTAAGAGCCGGAACAAAAAGCCCTATCACGATCATCCGGATCGGACCATGCCGATCTGATCTCAGATCGGATCTACGATCCTTTCTCGATCCGATCACTCCAGGATGTATCCTCGTTGCACTTCGATTATCCCGACACTAACCCCTTCACAGTTTGGCCGACGCATCTCCCATCAACCAGTCCATGAATGGATCCTGAAGAAGTCGTACCATGGCCCCTCGCGGCAAGGTAACCCGCACCTCCCATGGTGCTGGAACCGAATTCATCCGAGCAGGTAGCATGCAGACCGTCCCGTCAATTCTGTTGTCTGGGCTATCGAACTCCACCACCTTTCCCAAGACTGCGCCAAAGTCTAATCCATACACTCCCATGCGACGCAGACTGGTTGATGTAACGTCTGCTTGCCTGAACTTTGGACTCCGGTCAATACTTTCTTTCTTTTCGCGGATGAGCGTTTTCACGGAAGCATCATCCACGCACAAAAACGTAGCATGGACCTTGAGCGCGAGGTCGGTAAGAACCTGCAGCCCGTTGGCCGTGAGACTGGGTGATTGTGCAGGATGGGATATGAACTCCAGAGCGGACCGGATGGGTGACGAGGTCGCAGTTTGGACGATCCCATTCCCAATGTAGGACTTTGGCAGTGGCGGTATCAGGGCTCGGCGAATCTCAGTGATCAGAATGAGGGAGCTCTGGGTCGAGTCGCTCTGCCCCTTGAGGGTTTCTGAGCAGGGTCGATACCGCGCCCTCATAATTGCAAGCCATAGTGTAGCGGAGATAATATCATTTGACGACAGTAATTGCCTGGGCTCAGAGGATACGCGGTTGTTCTCGACGGGCCCCCGGTCGAGTGCATTACACATTGTTTTCAGATACGCGATTCTGGCAGGACTCAATGTCAGGCGCCGGCTGATCAGGCCTTGTGCACAATTGAAGTCGGCTATTGCGAGGTCCTGCAGGAGCCCCGCTGACAATCCTCCACTGACCCCACCCGAGAGGCCAGTTTCCAGAATCCTCTGTCTCCCTTTCAGAAGGTCTGCTCCCAGGGAAGGCCCCTGCCTCGCACTTCCTGGCTCTCGACAACATTCCGCCAATGCAGCCTGGATGATATAGAATCCTGCAGCGTCCAGCACGGAGTGATGGAAACATACCGCTACGACCAGCCCATCTTGCATAATGTTCGCTTGCCACCGGATGATGGGGCATTGTTGAGCAGTCGCTGCTGCGAGGAGCACCGGCAGATAGGCCTCGCTAAACAAGAAATTGTTGGAGAATCGATCGTCAGAGCAGGTGGACCCGTGGTACTGGCCGGCCATGTAACGATCCTCATGATGTCTCACTCGTAGAATGGGAAATTCGCGCAAGGATTCCACTGTCGGCGGATAAACAGCTCGCACGGTGGGGGCTTCGTGACCATGATTCGAGTTGATCAAATTCCCTGCCAGAAATGGATTTGCCCGGAGTAGCCGATGGAGAGAGTCTTCAATGACAGGCACGGCTCTTTGTGGATCGTCGAGTAGAAAGCCATAGAAGAATGCTATGTAGGTAACTGGCATCATGTGATCCAACGGTGTGAGCTGTACTGGAGTGAAGTAGAATGACATGATGCTAGAGAGAGAGCAATTGAGGTGCTTATTTTGAGGAAGCAATGTCTTTTGAAAGGTCCAATGCTTTAGAGCTTGTTTTATATGCATGAAATAACTATATAGTGCCCCAAATGTACACGAATTCAGTGCAGGATTCTGTTTTACGTTGTTGAGACCCATTTGCTTGCTATGGATCACATGCATAAAGTTGCCATTCTACTTATCTGAGCTTGTGGCAGGTGCTAGGAGTAGAAGGTAGTACAGAAGCTCGCCCATGCATCACTTAAATTGAATCCCTCTTGCTAAGACATATAACAAAACATCTACGAAGGGAGGTCGGTATGGCTACGTGGTCTTGCGTCCTGCTGAGCCAATTCAACTGACCAGGTGCAAGTGAGACTCCAGATCAGAGTCTACACTGTCCAGGATGCTCATTATCTCCTCCCAGAGTCTTTCTTGGCATAAAACGCCTTCTGAGCTGGAGGCAAATGTGGAAACACTGCAAGGCTCAGTCATATGGCAGTGCATCTCAGGTGAAGATGTACTTACGGTACTTGACCCCCCTGGCTAAAATATGTGTCGGGAGGACTTTCCGTCTGAGTGACAGAGGCCATTATTATCATTCGCGCCCCGGCATCGCAGGTCCGAGCAAAGCAGCGCGCCAAGAGATCTGCTGGTGCAGACCTTACATTGCGGAACAATTCACTCTTGCAGAGTCCCGGAGAAACCAAAGCGATTGAGAGCTTTCCCGGGTCAATACGCCGAGACATAGCCTGGGCCAAGAGAAGCTCGAACAGTTTGGACGTGTAGTAGTGGGTGTAATGATCGAATGCTTGGGCTTTCTGGTTGAAAAAGTCCAACATCCTGCCGTGTTGGGCAAAGGGCGTTGGGACCATAGCGTGACTCTCGGATGTCACGAAGACTATGCGCGGTGGGCCGTTCTTATAACGGAGGAACGGAAGAAGCGACATAGCCATAAGTGCGTTCGAGAGCACATTCACCTAATTTTGTTAGCAGCGCCCCCGATAATGGACAGTATGATGTACTTGGAGAGAAATGTCATACCCATCCGCTGACGCCATCCATTGTGAACACCAAACGCCGGCATTAAGAATGAGCAGATCGAAGGTCTTGGATTCATCTTTCAGCTGCCTTACAAAGCTTCTGACTGAGTCGAACGACGCTAGGTCACACTGTCGAACCTCAATATTGGCCGTTGGAAGAGCTCGAAGAATCTGCTGTCGAGCAGCTTCGCCCTTGGTTATGGATCGGACGGCGGTGATCACTTCAGCACCCTGTGATGCAAGCATCATTGCTAGAGAAAGACCAATCCCGGAGTTTGCCCCTGTCAAGAGAACGGCTTTTCCATGGAGATTGAGAGGTGCAACTTCAGGAATTCTGTAGAACAGCTGCCGAAAGAGAAATGCGAGTAGGCCATCATAGTAAGGCGCCATCTTGACGTAGGTATTTCATATGACAAAGATTACTGGGGGAAGAGATCTGTATAGTAATGTCCAGAGTTCAGTGTGATGTTATTTCAATCTTGTCGCTGCGGCGATTATTGCCTAGAACTGACTGTTGCCTATTTTATGAGTATTTGCTATCTCACTATCTCTTCTTGGCCTTGTGTTCACCTTACTTGGCATTGAAATGTATACGTCCTTTTTTTCATACATGTTGGTTGTACAGGAAATCTAATTTCAATCTTTCTACGCAATCGAAGTGAAGCATGCACTAGGTCGATCATTGAACTAATGCACAGCCCCAGTCAGAAGTGGCTGTGTAATATTGTCAGGCTAGCCAGTTTCAGAAACTTGACAGTTTCACAGACATGGCCTAGCAGAAGATCGGCGGAGAAAGAATCTCGAAATTCGTCAAACCCTTTGTCCGCAGATTAAATCTTTGTCTGCCGTATCACGGTCTTATCCAACCCTTGCCTCTGATAACTTGGCTCTGATACCTTCTACCATGTCGTATATTGTTGTACTGTGGTACTCTGACTCTCTGCCAGATAATTATAGTGGAAGCTCTCTCTACATCATCATGCACATACATACCACCCCTTGGACTTACTTGGATCTGAGACGCAGGAATAGTTGGGACACCCCAACGCTGCGAGATAGAATACTCCTTCACCGGCAGTCTTCTAGCTCGGGCGACCTAAATGCATATCCAGCCAGGGCTATTGTGTCTGAATTGATTTGCAATCCCACAAGATGTGGTTTTTTCCTCGGCAGACTAGCAAGAAAGTGGCTCACTCTCGCTCGAAAACGAGTTCACAGACGCCGATTCATGCCTTGTGAGGCTACCTCGAACACTATGACCGTGAGATTCGTACTAATGGGCACAGGAACACCGGAAGTTCAGCTATCACCGCGGAGCTATCATTGATCATAGCACTCCTGCGAGACAATTTCACCGCCCACTGTGGCAACGCTGTCGCATGCCTATCCGCACGACTTTCGGGATCAAATCTCTCAGTCCAACAGCTTTCAACCCGGTTGCCTGGGGCGTGTCTCGCGATATTGGCATTTGCGTATGTCTTTGACATCGCAAACCAGGCCTTTTCCGTGGAAGAGGATGCCTTGAACAAGCCCAAGAGGCCTATTCCCTCCGGCAAAATGAGCGTAGAGGGCGCTTACACGCGCTGGATACTGAGCTGGATTCTCTTCCTGATCTTGCTCCATCTCACCGTGGGTCTCCAAGCCACTACAATTCTGGTTCTGTGGGAGGGGTGGGTTCTGCTGTTCTACGTGTGGCCCAGATTCGATAACTGGGCCGCGCGCAATCTGTTCACGGCGGTTGGGGCCGTACTCCAGCTGAGTCTGCTTGATGCATTGCTCGAGGACGTCGAATTGCCGAGTGCAGAGGGGAGCTCGCTCAGGTGGCTCTTGTTTAGCTGGTTGATCATGACCATTCATGTTCAGGAATTTCATGACATGGAGGGCGACAGGAAGGCCGGCCGTCTTACATTGCCACTGGTCCTCGATCAACGAGGGCAATTGTGGCTACGCGGTGTCACGGCGGCGGGTATCGCCTGCGCTGCGATTGCCAATGGCTCGCGGATCGAATACGCAACTATGTCATTGAAACCAGCGCTGTTGCCTCTAGGGCTGTGTCACCTACTTTCCATGCCGGCAGTAGCTGTGCGTCTTGTGACGCTGCCGGTCAAGGAGGCCGACAAGGTGACCTACAAGTATTATTATACCCTGGCGACTTATACTATGCTGCATTTCCATGTGTGTGTGGAGCGCGACGGATTGTGAGAAACATGTTGGTCCGCACATCCTCCCCAGCTCAGTGGCCTTACTCTTTTTCCTTCTTTTGGCATGTTTCCTCGCAGCACTCGCCAGTCAGAGAAGACCTTTTTATCTCGTGTTCTAAGCATTCACATTCTCAGTATGTCTAAAACCATGTTACCGCGTTTGTTGCCTCGGGGCTCCGCCGTAAATTTGAGAGATTTCATACCATTCTTCCCGCCGCTGAGGATCAGCTCAGAGAGGTGTGCTCGAATGGTATGGGCCGGCCCAAGGAGGTTTGTATTGACAGTCTTGGCGAAAAGGTCAATTGGGAGGTCGTGAAAGGAGAGTCGGTTTATGGACATGGCCGCGCAATTCATTAGAACATTCTGCGTTCCCATCTGTCCTTCTGTCATTTGCCCTCGTAAAATCATTGGGTCTAGGTAGAAGTGTACTCATGTCGGTCTGGATTGTGCTCATGATAGCCTCTACCTCTTGCTGGTCCGATATATCGCACTTGAAATACCCCAAACCAATGGCGATGGGTGATTAAGGCATATAATCCTCATCATCAATGTCTAGCACGGCCACAAGGGCGCCATTGACCCGTCACATCTCTGAAGTCTCTTTCCCCAGTCCACTCAACCCTCCCGTGGCGATGAATACTTTACCCTTTGCACTCATACCGCCAGCGCTCTCTCTCCGCGCGCGGAGCACGGGCCAGAGCGCCATCGCACCGGCAACGAGGGCGACAGTCGCGCCTGCCGGAGAGGATACTTGCGCCATCGTGATGTGATAGCTTCTGAGGTGCGTCTTTCCAAGCGACACTAAGCAGGGCCTAGGTGTTGACTCTGTACTGTATGTGGCCCAAATGAGGAGTCATTCTCTCATACGAGGCGAAGATGCTCGTATCGGCTAATTTTGCCGCCATTCATCAAACTTGCAGGGCGTTGTGGGGTGCGATGAGCATATAGCACGGCAAGTATCCCACCTTGCGTGCATGTAATTGCCGACAGTATGTGATCTGTCAGATACCGGGCCTATTCGCATCGTACGTGTGGGGCATTCCTGGAATCTGGCCAGGTCATGCGGTATGCCCTTGCTTCGATCTACTGCATGAATTGGCGGTGTATGAGAACGAGTAGGCGAGGTGGTGCAATCCGGGAATTCTGACGATAGAAGGAGACAAGGTACTGAGTCTCAAGACAGAAAATCAAGAACCGAGAAACGAGGTACTTCCCAGTCCAACGAACGATATTCCTGCCACACATTTTATACACAGACTTTTCCAATCCAGCCTTCCTGGTCATACAAGTCAGGACTCGTCGGAATCTGCACACTTTTCATAGACCGAAAAGAACCAGCAGCGGGTGTAAATTTTGTCTATTTGTTCGAGACGGTCTTCAGTCAGGAAATTGCGATACTATTCAAAAGGGCTTGTCACTTAGTCATGGCTTAGTTCATGGAATTGGGGAAGATTGATATACTGTGACAAGGTTCATTTCTAATGATAAAGAATGGTAACGTAATTGGAAAGCCAGTGGACAGGGCCTCCATTATAAATCAAACAGATTCTTTTCTAACGGCTGTATCTTAATAAATACATATTAAATAGTTCTTAGACTGTGGTATCGTATATAATACTATTAAAAGAATATACTGTATGCATTCTTAGATTCTTTAGATCTATGTATATTTAGTTTTATGCTTATTAACATAGGTATGTATTCTTACGGTATATTGCATGTCATCTATGTGAACAGACATATTACCAAGCTTATAATTGAATATGTAATTTGTAATAAGTAAATTGACCAAATCACAGTTTTTTTTCATACTCAAACTTGGATGGTTGGGTCTTCGAGAGTAGGTTTATGTGCAATACAGGCATGCCCACTTGCTTACATTGCCCACTCGCTTACCGGTTATGATTATCAGACTGGCTGTAAGTTGTTTGATTGTCTTCGACTACTACCCCCAGTTCCCATATCTACAGTATCGCACCGAAACTGAGATACGAATAGCATCTGTGTTGCTTAAGCAAGAAAATTTGGAACCGACCCGAGCCCTTGATCAATCTTCACTATATTCACCATGAGCATGATCTTCAAGCCAGAGAGACAGCTTCCTCTACCAACCACGGATATTCTTTCCTATATCTTCGGCGATCCTGAATATGATCTTAACGAACCAGTAGGGCCAATCACTAAAGTACTTCCCATCTTCAGTACCATCAAAAGCTGACTACCGCGTCTTAGATATACATCGACGCACACAACCCAACCCACACATTATCATGTAATGGCGCCATAAAAATGGTCAAGCAGCTCATCCGAGGTCTCCAAGATTCAGGCCTCGAGCCCGGCGATTGTGTGGTCATACATTCTTTCAACAATGTCAGCACCCCTCTCTTGTCTACGTCCGAAAGCTAAAGATTGACCCTCAACTGCAATAGATATACTACAGCGTCCTAGTGCTAGCCATCATCGGTGCAGGCGGAGTTTTCACCGGCACAAACCCATCCCATACGACCTCAGAGCTCGTGCACCATCTCCGAGTTTCCAAAGCTCGGTTCATCATCTCCGAAGCCGACCTCATAGCTCCCATCCTCGAGGCCGCAAGACAAGTCAACCTTCCCGAAGGCAACAGCTGGGTCCTCGACACCTATGAAGCCTCCACCGATGTCGCCCCACGCAATGATCTCTTCACCAATTCCAATGGTCTATCCTCTTGGCGAACACTCCTCACCCACGGCGAGGCTGAATGGCAGCGCTTCGACACTCTCACCACCGCGAGGGACACAACCGCCGCCCGATTCCTCAGCAGCGGGACGACGGGCCTCCCAAAGGCCGTCGACATTACGCACTACAACCTCGTCGCGCAGCATACGCTTGTCTTCGAGGCGCATCCGCGGCCCTATCGAGTACACTGCCCCCACTCAACCCTTTACTACTTCTCTCACCTGAGCAGGTGATCAACTGACCGCCAGGAACATAGATGACGTCCCTAATCGCCCTTCCCGTCTTCCACGCCGCCATCGCCCCGCTCGTGCACATCGGCGCTCTGCGCTCCGGCTACACGATGTACATTATGCGGCGGTTTGAGCTGGGCTCGTATCTACGGTTCGTGAAGCAATATGCGGTCACGGACCTAATCGTCGTCCCGCCGATTTTGACGGCCATCTTGGCGTCTGACTCCCCGGGCCGGGAGACGGGTCTGAAGAAGGTGAGAAATGTGGTCTGCGGCGCCGCGCCGCTGAACAAGGATACGCAGAGTAGGGTCGTGCGTGAGCTGCTCCCGGAGGGTGTGCCTCTGACGCAGGGGTGGGGCATGACGGAGACGTGCTGCGCGGCTATGATGTTGCCTTACCCAGAGGTGGATGACACGGGGTCCGTGGGGCGCTTGGTTCCGAATGTCGAGGCTAAGTATGCTTCTCCTGATGTCGACCTCTTCGTGATTGTCCGGGAACCCTACTGTGGTCTGTAAAGCAGGGGCTAATTAGCGTGAGCGATGGTTGCAGGTTGATCGACGACAACGGAGAGAATATCTCCGCGTACGATGTCCCCGGCGAGGTCTGCATCCGCGGCCCCACTGTGACACCGGGCTATCATGATAACCCGGCGGCGAATGAGTCCGCCTTCGGCGCGGATGGCTGGCTGAAAACTGGTGACGTAGCAATATGTGATGGTGTCACGCGCAAATGGTACATCGTCGATCGAAAGAAGGAGCTCATCAAAGTCCGAGGATTTCAGGTGGCCCCGTCGGAGCTGGAGGCTGTCCTGCTGTCGCATCCGGCTGTGGTCGATGCTGCGGTGGTGGGCGTTTGTGATCCGCTGCATGGGAGTGAGAGGCCGCGAGCGTTTGTAGTGGCGAAGCCCGGCGAGCCGCTGCGTGGCGATGAGGTGAGACGGTATGCCGCGGAGCGGTTGGCGGGGTATAAGGAAATCTCTGGGGGTGTTAGGGTTGTGGAGGCCATACCTAGGAATGCGAGTGGGAAGATTCTGAGGCGGGTGTTGCGCGGCCTAGCTGAGTGTGATGCCGAAAGTAGGAGACCGGTTTCGAAATTGTGAATTTGACGGAGATTGGATATTCAGGTGCGTCCGCTGTACATTTATGAAAACCAATAACAAGACGCCCCCGCGCTTGTGGTCACATGTTGTAGTTTTATATGCATCTCTAAAGCCTCTAGTCTCCAGATCCACCTTCAAAGCCACAGCCAATCTAAGTGCGTCTGTGGGAAGCTCGAGAAACAACAACATCGCTCGATAGTAGGGTACAAGGCTCTGGTAGCTTGTTCGTTTCACGACCGCAATTAGTTCGACCGCCTTCATCCTAACGCTCCGGGACTATTCTGTCGGGAGTAAGGTTTGCCAGCGGAGTAGGATCCAGATCAACTACCCAGGTGTCAGTGTCGGCATGCGGGCAGTAGTTAGTTTCTTGTTGGGTGCCTTAAGGAATCGCTCCGTGCGTGCGGAGAAGTCGCTCAGCTCCATGAAGAGCAGGTTGAAGAAGACGAGACACGCCAATTTACAATTGTTGGTGAGTACTATATGGACGGGGTGCTTTTGGTAGTCACGAGGTTCCCAGTCAGCTGCATCTATCTGGTGCTGCTAGTACAGAGTCCAGGGCTTCTTTGTTGACAATGAGCGGGAATCCGTGGCGGACATCTCGTCCACAGTACTCGCCGAACCGGTCTGCCGTGAGGTCACGATGTCGCGTATCCGCTGTTCAGTACAGTACGTTGGCTATTATTGTGAAAAGGTGACACCCGCATACCGCCAGATCTCCTCCAAGGGGCATATCTCAAGAGCGGGATCTTCTTGAACATTCCATTCAAGTTGATGCAAAATCGACTCGGCTCCATCCTTTTCAAACCACCGGAACCCTCTCGCGAGTAAACCCCCGAACCGCTCCCATCGTGAATCATCGTCGTACGAGCGCGCACTGTAGATGAAAAACCCCCAGATTTCTGCCCTCGTATTGTTCAGCATCGCACAAAGTCCTCAATATCGCCGCCCGGGATCTCACCCATGGTTGAAGGTAGGAGGGTGAGTGAATTTCTCCCAGCCAGAATCGAGAGTACAGAAAGTGTACAGAAAGTGCGACAAGTGAGTTGCAACCGTCGCCGTGGTTTTAGGGCTTGCGGTCACGTGTCATTCTTTTATCTTCCCATCGATCAAGATTGGTTACTGAGGTTAAGTGAGTGGGTACGGAGGCTTGCTGAAACTTCCAAGCAGTCATCCTGGAGAATGATATCGCCTTATATCTTATTTCCTGGCAAAGAAGAGCCCCTGTCCGCCTCCCGTACATCAGGCCTCCACAGCATAATTGAGCATATCTCCCGTCTTTTCTCTTACGTCGAACTCTCTATTCTGATGTTGAGCTTTCGACCAACAAACTGTTTCGACTCTTGAAAACACCCGGGAATGTATGGCCCAGACCTTCGACGTCATGCGACAAAAGATCTCATCGATTTAACAGCAACTTGGGCACCTTTTTTCTATGAAATTGCGAAATTACTTGATACAAGAAGCCAGTCATATGAAACACCCCAGAACAATCATTTGCCCAAGGCAATCGGAAGCCTGCCTAGGGTTTCTGTTTTATTTGGTTCTTTCTATTATTAATAAAGCAAGACCCAGATCGAACTTACATGGGAACCCTCATAAGATCGAACGGTCCACCACCTATAATCTAACGGCAAGGATGCAACCCTACACCTGACGCGAACGTACAGGCAAAGGCCCGCAGAGCCGAATGTCCCCCACCCACTTGACCATAGTCGACCGGTCATTGGGCACGGGTTCGACCCTAGTTTGGGTCTCGGGGATCCTCGGGTGGAGGATGAGCAGGAGATTGCACAGGTCCGGATCCTGGTCAATGTCACTATCATGGACGGGGGGCGGAAACTCGATGGACCATCTCAGATCTTTCCTTTTGTCACACCACCAGACATCCAAAGGCAGAGTCAACTTCAGCCGATCCAGAATGTCACTTAATTGTTCGTGCAGTTTTTCATGCTCCTTCTCCTCGTCTTGTGGCCAGTCTTCAGTGCGGACGACGGCCCGGACCAGCAGATGACGCTCGGACGGGGGGGACGGCTCGATGCGAAAGTCCCTCCGACTGTAGCGGTCTTCAATCTGGCTGCGGAGGCCGATGAGCAGCTCCGGGATCGCGAGGTTGACTGGGGCGTCGTAGACCCAGAAGTCGAGATACCACCGGGCTGGATCGGGCGGTGCTTGTGGGGTCGAGGGCTGAGCCTCACCTGTAGATGACGAAGGCATTGGGTGACTCATTGTTCGTACATTTTTCTTTGGTGTTGCGGTTTGAATTGGAAGCTTTCATGATAGGGGACGGGGTAAGTACTTATACCAAAAGGGAGTAGGCTGCTAGAGACTGACGGGTGAAGAATTTCATAATGTGGGATAGAGGTCAAAGACAATTCCTTACGCCATGTGTCAGTAGAGAATGCTAACACTTGCATTATCCGTTGTACCACTTCCTGCCTCAGATTGAGGTCATTAATATATGCCCACTGTCAGAACATTCATTCTCGCAAGCGAGTTCTGCGGGAGTACAGCGCTTGGAGTATAATGGTCTTTGGAGTATCTTTGTTTCAGCAGACAATAGTTTCAAGAAAAGCTCTGGCAATGCTCTTTGATCCGTAGTAGGTGATCCCGTGGTTGGAGCAATATCAGTGAGTTCTTCCGAGAGAGGACGTTCCACCAGCTTTATGGATGGCAGCCTTTCAGGGTTGTCGTAACCAAATGCCCTTTGTATGGAGCCATATTGTACTTGAAGACGACCATTGATTCGTGCCTGCAGGACATATCAGTCTGTTCTTAGCAAGAGTTCAAACTTTCTGCTCCCCGCAAACTAACATTTATGATACTACGGTTCTTTGATTTCATCTTACACACCCACATCTATGGTTTCACAACAACCCCATACCTCATGACTGACTGGCTGAGCAGTGTGGTTGCTAATCAAAAGCCATAAACAGCATTAACACAATATTACGTTCCTCCACCAAAGTAGAGATATGGGAAGATTTAATACCACTGACGTGATCTCTACAAATTAAATCGTAAACACAGCTCTTGGTGATGGGGTTTGAGCTCGGACACTGTGCGGTGGGAGCAACATAGGGTTGATTTAGTTGATTTGCAGGGAAGCAGGTCGGCCCCACATGCAGCCTCCTTGACACCCCACTAGGCCCTACGTGGATAAGTAGCACATGAGAGATTTATTCCCCTCAGCAACAGGTTGAAACTATTGAGTTACAGAGCATGCTTTCAAGACATTCGGGGGTGGGAATTGACCGGGCTGCCAGCCCCGCTGCAAAGGGCGCTGGAGCATACATCGATCCGGTCAATCACAAGGTCATGGCCTATTTATCTCTCCGCTCTCAACGGGTGGCATCCACACGCATCTTAGCCTTTGACCGATCTTCCAAATCTAGTATTTGAGAACAGGAAAGACTGAAATTCTTGTAGCAACTGCATACTAAACAACTAGCCGCTAAAAGCCCTATGAGGAAGATGCAGTCGCCCGCTCATGGGTACACTATATCTTGCGAGCGCCGAATCCATAGCATGTAAATGTGTTTATGATCAACCAGTCCATTCCATCTAAAGCGGGAAAGTGGCAAGACCCTCTTCTTCGCGCATGTATGTTCAGATCACCGGCAATCCCTTTCTCACTAAGTAACCATGATCTTTGATGTGCAAAACGTGTTTTGAGTGAATGACCCATGAGCGCATGCACATAAGGACACCTATCAGCTTGTGGCTGTTGATAATCGGCGGACATACTGTGGGTGTCAGACTGACGTGTGATGCCAAGTCCCCGTCCGCCCGCCCAAACAACCCAGCGATCTGCTGCATATTTCAGAAGCATCCACCCAACCAGAGCTCTGGGAGTCATACTCCGATCGACCAAAGGAACCACATTTTATGCGTACATGTACCAAGCACCAACACGGCTTCCCTCCCGACCTATGAATCGCCCTACGCCTTTGCGCAATAGTGACATGGGCCTCGTATGCGGTGCCGCTTGGAATACGGGGCTCGGCTACTTACATTAAAAACCCGGCAGAGTGCTCTAGCATGAATTCCCAGAATCATCATTTCTAATCCATTGATACGATTGTTTTTACCCAATAGATACAGTATGCTCTCATCTCGCTTCCTGAAGCAGTCCCTCCGCGGAGGTCTCTCCAAGGCCACCTCACGGACTCCGCCCGCTGTCCTCCCCCGCCGCCAGTTCGCCATTACCGCCGTCCAGCGGACCCAGATCTCCGAGGTAATCACCAGCGACCACCGCGACCTCGAGGACGCCTACAACCACATCAAGAGTGCCGCGAACGAAGAGGACCAGGTGAAATGGCAGAACCAATTTACCTGGGCGCTGGCCCGCCACTCTCTGGGCGAGGAGCTGGTGGTGTACCCGTCCATGGAGAAGCACCTGAACAACGGCCCCGAGATGGCCGAGCACGATCGCATGGAGCATCAAGTCGTGAGTTGGACTCGCTCCCATGTCCTTCGATACTACGCTGACGAACATGGATGCACCAGGTCAAAGAACTCCTCTACAAATTCCAGGGGCTCAAGCCCACCGACCCGGAGTTCATGCCGGTGCTGGAGAACCTCTGGGGCAACCTCGCACAACACATCAAGGAGGAAGAAGGGAAAGATCTGCCGCAGCTGGAGAAGACCTTGGACGAGGGAGAGTCTCGGCAGATGGCGGCCTCGTTCCACCGGACGAAGCAGTTTGTGCCGACGAGGAGTCACCCCAATGCCCCGAACAAGCCGCCTTTTGAGACCGTCGCGGGGTTGATGGCGGCGCCGATGGATAAGATTAGGGATATGTTTAGGTCATTTCCGGAGACGAAGGATCAGGCGACCAAGTAAATTCTCATGGGGGGTGGGGAGGGTGGCTAGGATGCTGTATTATTTTCGAGATCACTGTACTGTATATTGAACACAATGTAAATGAATATGAGTTTGCTTGTTGACTTGGGGACACACAACTAGACGTACGAAAGTGCACTTATGTCTACGAAGTCTGTTGCGTATTGGCATACGTCCATGCCCAGCTCTGTGGGTCGGGCATCCTAATGTCCAGAGGGAAGCTGGTAGAAATGGGGACTGGGCTATTCGGATTCAGGCGAGGCCCGGTAATCTGTGGAGGGCGCATGGCCCTCCACAATAGTCACAAGCGTCCTGAACAAGGGAAATTGGACACCTAGCATCAATCGATTGGCATTGTTTTCCTTGTTGGGCGATTTTGCTCTTAATGGGTCTGGCAGCCTAAGGCACGAAAACATAAAACTCCCGGCGGCCGGCCAGACGAGTCTATTTTTCGACTAACCTACCATCTCTTAGTCGGGATCGGGGCATCGCTAAGTAGCAATTGAATCATATTGGGTCAGTGCCTGTATATCCTGCGATATAGAGGTAACGAAGTGCGCATCTCAGAAACCCGGCCGCTCCGGAGATTTGCTACTGCCTGGTCAGCACTTCGGATCCATCCGATCCTAGATTGAGCCCTAACCGGGCTCTGACCTGGACTTGTTACATCAGACCCTGCGAGAGGATACCACACCACAATTATAGCAATCGAAACCGAAGCACACGACCCCATATTCCCTAGGCAACCCTTTCTATCGCCCAATTTCGGGAAAAATTGACTTGCAGGGTCAAAGTGGCGCGCCACTGCCAGCTGAAGTCCACCGGGAAACCTCCAGCGAGCCGTAATTGGTCTAGTAGCTTCCGGCTACACCTGCCATAATGTTGATATTGTAGGTCCCCATCATCCCTCAGAGCTCGTCGGGGCATCATGCGACATGTACACGGTCCAACGGTTAACCTAGCCCTGAGCCCAGGCCGGACAGGACACGGCCAGCCCGCAGTGCAGGAAAGGAGCCGAAGTTAGCTGCTACTAGGCTGGCGCCGATTGTATACATAATAGCAGCCAGAAGAATGACTGCCCGACCGTACCGTCACTGATGGGACCGAAGGAAATGACACCTACTGTTTGACCCTATCCCGTATGTTAGCCTCAATTTCCCAACGATGATCTTGAGGAGGGTAGAGTCAACTTACCAGGAGCATCGAAGACACTGCCCAGCCTATGTCATTTGAAGTCCGAGAAGCTGTTGAATCCGTCCAGCCAAGATCCTGGAAAAACGGGGCCAGGCTCATGGTCCCTGAGATGTTGAATTTTTGAAGCCATGAAGACCAACCACCGCCGTAAGAGGCCCTGATGACGGGAAGCCAGATTTAGGGCTTCCGGGCAGCTTTGGGGACATTTGGAAAGGCGCACTTGCTGAAACCGCCGCATGGTGCATTCATGGTCAAGAGCCAGTCACGGTAAAGGTAAGTAGAGAACAGTGAAGTGGAGAGTTGTCTGAATGGCTGCTAATTCGGTACAGGAAGAGATATTTCCTTGGGAAGTGATGATAGCACAACTGTCACGGCCACAAGTCTAGATGTACTGATACCCTACGCATTGACAGTTACCCCATTCCAGCCAACAGAAGTCCGGGGTGCATGGCACGAGATGCGGAGGTGGGGCTGTTAATTTACGGGGAGTCGAGACAAAGCGTGTCTTCATTACCGTCGCAGGGTAGCTCCGAAGACGATTCCGGGAGCATTCCGGATATTGAGCGGGGCTGGATTTGGCCACTGGACTCGCTGCCCCAGACCTTGAATCCGGGTTAGACAATGCCGGTCCACAGTTTCGAGAGTACTATGTGGTCTCCAGTCCACGGCTCCCTCTGCGCCTGCATTGTTCCATACCTTTACCTTTTGTTTTCTCTATACATGTCCCCTTGTCATGGTCAAAAGGATGTAGACGTGAATCCGTGTCGTCGATCATAGCATCATCTCCAAATAATGACATTCCCAGATCATAAGATGCTTATTGGTTGATTCTCTATTCTGAGTACCATTTTTCCTAAAGTACTGTACATTCCAATCATCCCCACCCATCTCATGAGAGAGCAGTCGCTTTGATATGGTTCAAGGCGCTTCCAGCCCGTAGCCACGCAATCTGACCAGCGTGATAGCTATGATTCAACTTGGCCTCCCATGCCTGACCCTCCTGGGGTGTAACTCGCATGACCACCTGCGAGTGCGGGACAAGCTCGCCCTCCTCAACACCAATCAATGAAATCCGGTCGCCCTCGGCAATACGATCGTATGTAGCTGGATCCTCAAAGGTTAGAGGCAGCATACCCTGCTTCTTCAGATTGGTCTCGTGAATTCTCGCGAATGAGCGTGCGATCACTGCGACTCCTCCCAGATACCGGGGCTCAAGGGCGGCGTGCTCCCGCGAGCTGCCTTCGCCGTAGTTGTGATCACCCACAATGCACCACCTCACTCCTCGCTGCTTGAGGTCCCGCGCTACCTGCGGGACAACCTGCAACTCGGCCGTGATGGGGTGGTGGGTATGACCCAGTAATTGTGGGTCGTCCGCAGGGAGGAAAGCATTGGTTGCAGTGGTAAGCATGTTGTTGCTAATGTTTTCCAGATGGCCCCGGTACTTGTACCACGGACCGGCTGGGGAGATATGATCTGTCGTGCATTTGCCCTTCACCTTAATAAGAAGCTCCATCGTCTGTGCCGCGCCCTTCTGCCAGGCCGGGAAGGGTTGCAGTAGCTGCAAGCGCTCAGAGTCGGGATGTATAGCCACCGCTTCAGCGCCCCCGTCACTCGACGGAGGCTGGAACAGATCCTGTCCACTTTCGAATCGAGTGGGCAGTTCCTCGCCGACCGGAGGGCTCAGTCGCACATTGCCCTTATCTGAGGCAATACTATCCGTCAGCGGGTTAAAGTCCAATCGCCCGCCGTAGGCAAACGCAGTCACCAGTTCCGGTGAGGTAACAAAGGAGTGCGTCGCTGGGTTGCTGTCATGACGACCGATGAAATTGCGGTTGAAGCTCGAGATCACCGAGTTCTTCTGCTTCTTTGCCACATCCTTGCGGTCCCAAGAGCCGACGCAGGGTCCGCACGAGCTGCTCAGAACCTTGGCTCCGGCATCGCGTAACTCCTGCAAGATACCATCGGCCTCAGCTGTCGCGCGGATGCGTTCACTTCCTGGGGAAACCATGAACGGGGTCTTGAACTTGGTGATACCCGCTGCACGGGCCTGCGACACGATCTGACGGGCTTTGTCCAGGTCTTCGTATGAGCTGTTGGTGCAGCTGCCGACCATGGCGTGGCTCAGCTCCACGGGCCAATCCTGCCCGGCCACCGCGTCCTTCAGCTTCGATATCGGGTGCGCCAGGTCGGGGGTGTATGGGCCGTTGACGTGGGGCTCCAGGGTGGTCAGGTCTAGCTCGATGATCTGGTCATAGTAGTCGTCCGAACCCTCATCTGCCGTCAACAAAGTGGATCTCGTGTTTCCAGCCTCGATCCGCTCCGCACTGTCCGCTCGTCCGGTGGCCTGCAGGTACCGGCCCATAGCATCCGAGTACGGGAATATGCACGAGGTGGAACCGATCTCGGCGGACATGTTACAGATGGTAGCCATGGCTGTTGCGCCCAGCGTCTGCGTGCCGGGGCCGAAGAATTCAATAACGCGTCCTTTACCCCCGGAGACGCTCAACAGGCCCGCCAACTTGCATATGATATCCTTCGTGGAGGTCCAGCCCTGCAACTGTCCTGTCAGCCGCACACCCACCACCTTTGGCGCCACCAGCTCCCAGGGCATCCCCGACATTGCATCTACGGCATCCGCGCCTCCAACCCCGATCCCCAGCATCCCCAGCCCTCCCGCATTGGGTGTGTGCGAATCCGTCCCAATGATCAACCCACCAGGCCTACACCCGTTAGCTCATGCCTGTAACCCCCAGCCCATTCTCGACGTCAAACTTACACAGCGTGATTCTCAAAAATGACCGTATGAATAATCCCCGAACCAGGCTTCCAGAACCCGATCCCGTATTTTTTCGACGCACTGCTCAAGAACTCATACACCTCGCGATGCTCCGTCTCCGCCCGTCGCAGATCCTCTTCCGCCCCTTTCTCGGAGATGATGAGGTGATCGCTATGCACGGTGGTGGGCACGGCCACGCGGGGCAGTCCCGCGCTGATGAACTGCAACAACGCCATGGTGGCCGTCGCATCGTGGCACGCCACCCGGTCCGGGCGCAGCTCCAAAATGCTGTGCCCGCGCTGGATCTTCTCGAGATTCCATTCGCGGTTGCCGGAGGTGATCAGGTGGCTGTAGAGGAGTTTCTCGGTCAGGGTGAGCGGCCGCTTCGAGCCTTGCTTTAGCTGCTCGAGGGTGCGGAGTTGGTGCGCGTAGTTGACGGCGGAGTGCTGTTGGTGATGCAGGTCAGCAAACAGACATCCTTATAGGGGTGAATGACCTATTCTGGGGGGGTAATCTCACAGCAGAAGCCGCTGGTTGCGTCGCATAGGTTCTTGTGCTTCGGATCTGGAGATGGTGGTGCGCGCGGTTAGTCCCGCGCAGGGAGGATGGGAGTCGCTGCATCGTGATTCGGGGTGTCAATGGTTTCCATGCATTGTTTGAGGATATGAAGACAGGAAGAAGTTGCGAGAGTCTGCCATTTTCTCTTCATTTGAAATTTCTCCTACTACTCAGATGTTTGTACACTCCGCCAGCTTTTTTGGAGACGGTCTGGAGAAGCCCGAGTTCGACCGGGTTGGTCCGGGGCGGTGTACGGAAAGATTACAGCTCAATACCTCCACCACAATAGAGATATATTGGATATCGAGGGCGATAAGCGGTGGATTTTAAATCAATAAAAAGACCGTATTACTTGTTCCTGTCTTCTATTGGTCATGGCGCTATAGAATAGACATTTCTCAGCTCTAGGTTGAGGTGTGAAGTCTTCATGTTGCATCGCGAAGGTCTACGTCATTTGTACAATACGCGTAATTACCTATGGTTAGACCTACAGTATGCCCGGAGTAGCCCGGGAACCGCGGCTGAACTCTATCATCGGCAAGAACCGATGCATCCATCGGATGGAGTACCTTTCTCCAATCGGGGATGGTTTAACACTTTCTCTTCTCAACATTCGACAATTTCACCAAATACTCCCCTCTCAATATCCCCAGTGCCCTCACACCCTACACAAAACCACAACCAAAATGGCTCTGCGCTCCGAAACAATCCAAGCCCTGCGGCGGTTCGCCTCCTGCGACGTGAGTACCTATCCCCTCACACTTGCCCGACATACCCCTCAAACACAGAACTAACCATGAACCTCTTCCTCGAAGATCGGGGACGCCCTCGTCAAACTCGGCGTCCCAAACGGGGGCTACCTCTCAGGCCTCAAGATGTTCTCCCCGGGACTCATGTGCACCAAAACCAAGATCTTCGGCCCCGCCTACACCGTGCGCATGGTGCGCGACTCGGATAAAGCCTCCCCGACCCCGCCCAAGCACTTCGCCGACGCCATCCCGAAGGGCAGCGTGGTGTTCGTCTCCCAGCCGAAGGGGCTGGTCAGCGCCTGCTGGGGCGGGCTGATGAGCACGCGGGCGCAGAAGCTGGGCGCCGCGGGCGTGGTGATCGACGGGCGGTTCCGCGACGTGGCCGAGCACCGGGAGCTCGGCGTGGGGCTGTTCGCCCGCGACGTGAGCATCCTCGGGTCGGCGAGTTTCACGCGCTCGTCCGAGCTGAATGTCCCCGTCACGTATGCGGAGGGGACCGCCGGGGAGAGTGTGGTCATTCAGCCCGGGGACTATATTGTCGGGGATGCGGACGGGGTGGTTGCGGTGCCGGTGGGGAAGATCGAGAGGTGTGTGGAGTTGTGTCAGGAGCGGTTTGAGATTGATGAGGAGACGAGGCGGTGTTTGGAGCAAGGGGAAGAGATGGGGGCGACGATTCGGCGGTTGCGGAAGTGAGTCTGGGGGGTGGATGTGGTGGTGCCTGTAGTCGGGTCACGGCTGCTGGGTGGAATCACTATCTCTGTTTTTTTTTTTTGGGTAGTGTACAGATCGGATATCATGTATGTTCTGAATAAATTTGGTTTGCTGGTACACCCAGGTTGGGAGGTGGTTGGCGTCCTCTGGTATGAGATCGGATAGATCCGTCGGCTGCGCATGGAGGGGAATATATACTCACGGCACCGATGCACAGTGCATTTCCACAACAACAACAGCCCAAAACCACCACTTGGTCTCGTCCTGATATGCAATGCATATTCGAGAGTGTCAGAGATGGTCTTTAGTCCCTGATCACCCGAAATAATGCAGAAAGCCCATTCAGAGAAGGTCTAAGTGAGTAGACAAAGGATAGGGGCTATTCCCCTTCGAGCCACCCCGCACCCCGGTTGCTGAGGTAATCAGGCTAGCTCGGCCTCATCGGCACAGGAAGTGGCTGGCCGCTTAATCTTGCATGCTCCCATTTCCCAGATTTTCTTTCTCCGTCTACTGCGTGACTATCAATGAGCCCGAGATCGCAAGATGCGACTGCGCCAACCCCGGCCAAGAAGGTCCGTCTAGCGTGTCGGCGATGCAGAGCTAAACGCATCAAGGTGCGCCAGTAATCCGTGACTCCTCATTGGACACGCCCCCCATTATCCATCATCCATCGGCTGCCGGCTAACCCTCCCAACGCAGTGTGATGGCGGCATTCCAGCGTGCTCGAACTGTGCCCGTGCTAAAGAAAGCTGTGTCGATGTCGATGGGCGCAACAATGACATTTCCATCCCACGCGAGTACGTCCATTCGATACGGGTTTACAAGGTTACGAGCTGACGATACATCAGCTATGCCGTACGGTGTCACGCACGGATCGAATGGCTTGAAGAGCAACTCTTGCTTTTAGATCCAGACTTTGACCTCTCCAAGGCACCGCCGGTAGATCAATCGGCGTTGCCAAATACCATCCCACGTAGAACGCCATCGACTACCCCGACGGGGAGTACCGCTGTGCATCTACCGTCGGCACCCGGAGAATCAAATACCAGGAAACGACCGTTTGATTCCCTGCATGCGTCTGACTGTGAACTTCTACCGCAAACACCTGCTCACCTACCAGGTACAGAACACGCGGAGTTGCCCGCGTCATGCGTGCAGCAAGCGGCTGAAAAGGAGGCTGCTACCCCATCAGCCGAAGCACGCTCTGTGGCCATGGACTTGGGGATGCTATCACTCCACTCCGACTCGCGACAAAAATACTATCTGGGGTCGTCTTCCGGCCTGTTCTTCACGAAATTGATTGGGGCCGATAGCCCTCTCTCACCAGCTACCTCCAACTCGTCGTACGGGGCGTGGGGGAATTTGAAACGCCGCACTGCCCCAGGACCTTCGCCTGAGGCGTATCGTTTGTTGTACAACAAACTTAGAAGGGTACGCATGCGATCCCGTCCTACCCATTCTTGATAGGAGAAAGAGCGACATGCCTGTTGTTCCTGACAGGGAACCATCCTCGCTGCACACCATAGGCGCTCGCTGAACATTCGCAGGACTTACCTTCGCCCGACGAAGCAAATCATCTGATTGGTATATACCTTCAAGAGCTCCATGTCGATCACCCTTTCCTCCACACCACCTCTCTGTTCAACGCGTACAACGCACTGTGGTTCTGCGCGGAACGCGGGTACCAAGGGAATGTGGACCTCAACGGGTGGCCGGAGGAGATGGAGCCATTCTCGTACAACGGGCGATTCGACCAGATGGCTGACGCCAACATGACGCCCATCTCCATCTTCGCCGCCGCGCTCCACGTGTTCATGGTGCTATCCCTTGCGGCGACGATCCTCACGCGGAACAAGAATTTTGAGTACCCGCCCGCCCGGTTCTACGCCATCGCCTCCACGGCCGCAGCCGAGTGCCTGAGCGGCATTTCCGTGACGGCACTGCAAAGCATCCTCCTGTTCATCGTACAGGGGATGGTGGGACCCACCACTCTGAGCATTTGGACCTTGGTGCATATTGCCATGTCGCATGCGATTGATCTCGGGCTGCATCGGGAGCCGAAAGACGAGGCGGACAATTCGCCCACCGCCCTTGCTTTACGACGGCTGATCTTCTACACCGTCTACAACCTCGACCGGTGTGTTTAACCTGCTGGCTCGTCATTTGTCCCCCCCACTCACTAACTGTATCGTAGATCCATCTCCACAATCCAGGGCCGACCCCTTGGCATCCGCGATGAGACCTTCGACATCCGGCTGCCAGGTCTCAATGAATTCGTCGTCGACGAAACCGCCAGCACCAACGCCAACAGCCACTCGGAGCTGCGCTTCTCCATCCACCGCTTCAAGCTGGACGCATTGATTTCCGAGATCAAGATCCTGCTCTACCACCTCCCCAACCGCGGCACCGCCCTGTCATGGCCGACCGACACGGCCGGAGAACAAGCGCGCATCAAGACGGGTCTCGACCAGTGGCTCGCCGACGTCCGCGCCACCCGCGCCCCCTCGGAGGAGCTCACCACCACCACCACCACCACCAGCCTCCACCATGACGAGGACCACATCCTCAAGCACCAGTGCAAGATCCTGAAGCTCGAGGTCCTATACCACGGGGCCATCACGCTGCTCTACCAGCCGTCGCAGGCGTTCCCGTCTCCCACCGCCGCCGCCCTCCTGCACTGCTACCGCAGCTCCCGCGACCGGATCCACATCTACAACCGCCTCAACACCCAGGAGCATCTCTACTACACGTGGCGCAACATCCACGGAATCTTCGCCTCGGGCGCGACCATTATCTACTGCTTCTGGGCCTCCCCGGAGCTGCAGGCGGTCGTCCCCTTCAAAGAGGCCCTGCAGTGTCTGCGCGTGTGCTCCAATCTCCTCAGCATCGGCGGCCAGTGGTGGCCCTCCGTGCGCCACGGCAAGGAGAACTTCGACCGCATCGTCGACCTCACCGTCGAGCGGTTGAGCCAGAAGCACCACCACCACCACCACCAGCAGCTGCAGCTGCACCAGCTAAGTGCGACCGGGGCGAATACGCTGCTAGACCCCACGACCAGCGCAGTCGACGACGGCCTGTTCCAGCCGGCTTACCCGCCGGTGCCGACCGACGGGGTCACCCCCAACATGCAGCAGCAGCAACAAGAGGCAGTGGAGAACCTGCTCGGGTTATCGTCGGTCGCGTGCGATGCCGGGCTCGGTGGCGGCCAGGATCTGGAGATGACGGCGCAGCACGATCCCATTCTGGAGAGCTTTTTCACCGAGTACCTGCAGGGCGACTGGAGCTGGGATCCGTTTTCGACGGGGTTGGAGCCGCTGCCCTGACGGTCGGCCGGATAGGAATGCAGTGGACTCGGCTGTACTGTGCCCTACCTACTCTCTCGGCTCGGCGGGCTCCGATCAGATCGCGTCACCACTCGACAGTCTTGTCAATGATAGTGGTAGCCGGGCGAGGGGAAATCCAGATCATTCTGGTCGCAGGGGGAAGAGAAGCCAGGGCGAGTCAGATTCCAGCCTCTCTTTATTGTGCTCTTGTGCGATTACCAAGGAAGTACGCCCTCGAGATTCGATTGCCAACCATTGCGCCTCTTCCGTTATGGCACGAGCACGAAGGGGGAAGAGAGCCTGAAAGACCGGGGGGTTGAGCTCTCCGGTAGAAGCTCGGTCTTGGCTCAGGCCACGACCGTGCAAGCCACTTAGAAATTGGCTCCACAGCACCGGTGGGGTAGCAGCAGGGCAGGGGGGGTGGGGGGGGCACGCTTGGAAGTTCGAACCCATGCAAATGAGCTCACAATCCTACGCATACTCATACACGATCGCACGGATTCGGACGATACAAGGTGAACGTGAACCGAGCGAGTATCCCGGATAGTCGACGGGGTTCAACGAACAAGCACTAGATAGACTACGTGCTATTAACCGGTTCTACCGGGCTCCGCTACGTCGAAGAGTGAACTGGATAGAAAAGCCTCAGGTCTAGACTCGAGACGCTGAATCAAATCAATGCATCAATCAGGGAAACCACACAGTAAGGTACCTAGTACTCAAGTACTCGAAAGATCCCCTGCATACGATCAGCGACAACAAGAAACAAGATCTTTTCTTCACGCTATAGCGTCAACGGTACTGTACAGTAGGAAGTCTAGAATCGAAAGATGCCATTCGAGAGGATCTGCAATGCACCCGGTCAAAGTGCTGTGCTGGGAAACGTCACACAAAAGTGCCACCGGAGAGAAATTCGCCATCATCATCATCATCATCATCCCTAAAAAAAAAGGATTAGACTACCTGTCATGACATTTCGATTGCGTTGTGTCGGAACGTGTTGACCAATAACGTTGCGTTAGGATAAGAAATCCGCTGAAGCCTGAGAGATAAAGGGCTTCCCCGTGCTGGCGTGATCTTGGTTGTGCGCGCCCGTTGAAGGACCCGCATTGGGGGAAGTTCCCCGCCTGATCCAACACAGCAGCTACGTAAAGTAGCAAAGTATATCTGATCGAATCCACCTGAGCTCTTCTTCTTCTCTCTTCAAAGTGGGAAGAGAAAACCATCCAAAGCTCTAGAGGATTCGGTGGGCCATCAATGCCCCATTCACCAATTCGAAAGTGCAAGGGTCATGGACCATCGATCAAACTCTCCCGGCTGAATCTATCTGAGAACAAACATCGACCACAAAAGCAAGAAAGAGAAAAAAAAAAAAATCTCTAGCTTTGGAGGGATGAAGCATGGCCGGAAACGTCGACCGCCGGGTAACTTATCCGCAGGGCCGCAAGCCAATGGCCGCCTGAGCGCTGAGGCATCCACCACTCGATTGCACGGTCGCATCGCGAATTGACACTGACTGGAAGCAGTGGGAAGTAGTGAAGCATCCGGTTTTCCAAGCAACCCCGGGCCTGTCCTGCTCCATTCTTTTTCTCTCTCTAACTTCACACGGTGTATGCAATATCCTAGTCTGACCCGCACTTGAGGGGGGGCCGGGAGCTGGCTGGCTTCTGGTGGGTGGGTGCGCGAGTGAGTGGACGGGTTACAAGCCGCGAGGAAGAGGTGATCCTACTTACCTATAGTAATTAGTTATCTCCACTTTACTTAGTAAGGTACGGTGACTGCTCTCCACTTGCAGATAGATGTACTCAGATGCACAGTACTCACTCAGTGCGCGCACACGTAGGAGGCTGTGGGATGCAGCCTCACTAACGGGCAGAGGCAAATCTCCAGGGGATTGCGCGCGAGAGCTGGGTCTAATTCACGGAGATGATCGATTGCTTGTACTCGCGTGCTTCGTTCTTTCATCATGGATTTTTGGCTCCCCCTGATGCTCACCGAGTCATTTTCATCATGAAAAGTCATGGCTTTAGTTAGAATGGAGGGGACGGGAACGGGATCCGGCGAGAAGTCAATGGGAAGAAGCCGTGGATCGGACGAGTAGGACGAGGCGATGGAGATGGAGATGGGAAACATGTAGCAAAAACGTGCGTGCGATGCGACCTTCGTTGAAGGTTCAGGTTGACTGTTCCAGATGCCCAGTGTAGGTACCTACAGTACAATTGAACGGGAAAGTGTACAGAATGACGGCAGTGAACGATTGGTCTACTCGACCATGTGAAGCATTCTGATTGGCGGAACAAAGTCCCTGGGTTCGAAGCGGAAGCGATCGGCAGATTTGTCATCGAGTCGGTTGCGTCGAAGAACAATAGGAAAGGTAAGAATAGAATGGAAGCAGAGTAATAGAGGAAGCCATGGTTAGAGTCTCAGACAGTAGGTAGGATAAGCGTATCTCGGCAGAGCATACAGTACGCTTCTAGACAATTCGTTGCATCTGTTTCGGTAGGTACACTCCAGTAAGTACCTACGGTACATACTTAATCGGATGAGGCGGGAAGTAAGCAGATCGACTGGAGACGTCATTTCCCAAATCCAAATCCCTCTCTCCCTCCCCGCGATCTAAGATATCAATGGATTTTTGCTGGAGATGGAAACCACTTGGATCCATTGGGTCCAGCCCACCGGAATATTGGCGCAACCAATCATGCACCCTGGATACATCCTCCTTCCCCCTGTCAACGGCCTACTGTAACCATCGTTCGTTCCTTGCACTGCAAAATCTCTCGCGCTCTGCTGTGAGAGCCGATCAACTGCCCATTGAAAATCCCCAATGCGCCTCCCCGGAAATATCCTCTAACTCTCTCGCCTGTCTCAACTCTTTTCTTCCTCTTTCTCATCACTAGTGTCGAAACTAGCTGGCCCGCATGCATCGTCATTGCCGGGCCCTCAGATGGGGGAGTGTGCTTGGTTTCTAATAAAGATGTGTAATACTTCTCCACACCACCCCCCTACAATCCATACTACTCATACTCATACTGCTACCTACCTACCTTCCTACTACATACACACTTCCTGCTGTCCCACTCTCCATTGAACTTACCTTCCTGCATACTGACTCCCGGTGATCACGGAAAGAACCTTCCTGTCACTATCCTATATAGTTACACAAATTCCGTCACTTCCCTGAGATTGTCTACCCTGTCCCTTCCGGTTCCGCATTTCCTCAACGAGAACACCGTGCAGTGGCAATTATATTGTCTCCGTCCATAAGACCAAAAGTAAAACCCCGAATTGCATCGCGCACCACCTTGCTGTGAAAGAGAAGCATACAGTGATGTCCGTCAATCTCGAACACCCCTCCATGCCAGGGGCCCCGTCCAAGTCCGAAATTACCTGGACAGGTCCAATGCCATTTTTCTTGGACAGCACCATCTCCTCCGAGTTTCTAACGATGCCATTGTTCGATGGGATGCAAGAATGGTCGATGAGCGGGAGCACTCCGGGGGCTGCAGCCGCAGCCGCATCGGGGGGGTTCGACGGGTTCCAACAGCAGCAGCAGCAGCAACAATCACAAAAGCAGGCGCAGCCCTCACCACCGGCGCATCAACACCACCACCACCCGCAACAATCCTACATGAATGCATTTATCGAACCAAACCTTTTCTCCCCGGACCAGCCCATGCCTACCCATGTCCACTACCCCCAACCCCCGCATCTCGCCCCGAAAGAACCCCTCCTCGACCCCGCCATGCAACCCTTCGCTGCCAGCCCGACCTCCTCCTACCACGTCCCGATGCACGAGATCACTTCCCGCGGAAGCATCAGCGACCAATCTCAACGCAGCAGCTACGGCAGCATCAGCAGCATCAGCAGCATCAGCAGCAGCAGTAGCAGCAGCAGCACGACCGGGTACTATGCGCAGCGACGGCCCAGCGAGCCGGTCTTCTCGCCGGCCCACGACGCGGTGGAGCAGCAGAAGCGCGAGCGGTTCCTCGAGCGCAACCGCGTGGCGGCCAACAAGTGCCGGCGCAAGAAGAAGGAGCACACCCGCCAGCTGGAGAGCCGGTGCATGGAGGTGACGCAGGCCAACTCGCGGCTGGAGTCGGAGGTCAGCCAGCTGCGCAGCCAGATCCTGGAGCTGAAGAACGAGCTCCTGCGGCACTCCGGGTGCGACGACCCGGCCATCAAGGCCCATCTGGCGCGGATGGTCGCTCATCTCTCGCAGCGCAGTGCCTCGGTCTCGGGCGCCAGCGAGTCCGAGAGGGGTGGCCCGCAGGTTAGGTCTTCGCGGTCGACGCCGCTGTCTCCAGCGCAGCCAAACATTTTGAAGGAGGAAGTCGAGCAGGACGCTGCGTTCGGGTTCGATGATATGCTTCACTTGCCTAACGCTGGTGGCTCGAAGACCGACGAGCTGGAGGAGGAGAAGGAGGAGGAGGAGGAATTAAAGATGAAGGAGAGTCCGTAATGGTATCCGACCATGCAGCGACTACACTTGTACACGACTGTCTTCGAGTTCTTTTCTGGGATCTGAGTTCGGCCTTCTGCTTTCTGCTTACTTTCTTTGTTGTATCTATTACGTTGGATTGTGCATTATATGTACAATATCGCGCTGTCCTTCGAAATGGTCAGTGTATGGAGCTCTGATGGATGGGATATATCAGTTGGGTGTACGGGACAAAGGGGGGGGTGGGGCTTTACTCATGGCGTTTTAACCAAGCAAGCGCAAGCGGATCGATTCATTGTTTTTTCTACTCAAAAGAACCGCTGATCATGTGAAACACAAATACCTACTGCTACTACAACTACAAAAAAAATACGAACAATTTCCGATTGGACGATTTCGAATCAGATTCGAGGAGATTTTTCAGATCAGAGGCAACATCAGCAATTTTCTCACCGGGGAGTAAAAATAATGTCTAGATGTCGAGGGGCAAGCCAGTGAGCGAACACCCGAAGATCTCACGTCCAAAAGCAATCCCGAACATTCGCCATCGGGCATGATGTCACGACTGTCGGCTTTACCCGAACAGGCAGGTCATTGTTCCACCACGCGGAGCTTAGTCAGTGGAAACTGGCTTGATGTGAATCCTTTCACTCCACTCCACCTTACTCACTCTCACTAACTTTAGCTACGTATGGGGTGGGTTCTGCGGCCAAGCCTGTTTCAACGTCCAAGCTTGCATCCCCAATCTTGCCGTGTTTCACCCGCGTTTGCCTTTCCGTCCGTTCCCCTTCGGAGAGTTTTTTTCGTTGGATGTGGGTTTAGGGATGGGAAAAAGTACGATTCGCGATTTAGGGATTGTCGGGATTTGCGCGATCGACGCTGACTAGTCTAGGAAGGGGTTAGCGGGGGGTTTTTGCTGAGGGGGTCTGTGCTTCTACGTCTACACCGAGGAGATGTCATGGATGCTAAAATTGGGATCTCTTAATTGGTACGGAGATACTATACTGCACTTCGTACTTTGTTCGTTCGTAGTATACATATCCGCCACCAGCCAACACATTCTCATCGAAAACTAATGTACAAATCCCCGTTCCCCTGATTTCTGTTCCGCATAGGACAGGACAATCCAGTCAAATCATTTCACATGGCAATCGTAGCATCACGTCATAAATTCCTCACCTAGTCGCTCATGCATACACAAGATTGTATGTAGGTGATTTGGAGCCTCTTACTCCTCGGGGGTGTCCGCGGTGCGCGAGCCGCCCATCCGCCCGGCCTCGCGGGCACGGGGGTCGCCGGGCTCGAAGCTGCCGCCGGAGTGCTGCCCGCCCTTGTGGCCGGCCTCGCGGGCGCGCGGGTCGCCCGGCTGGAAGCTGCCGCTGGAGGCGTGGCCGCCCATCGAGGCGATGTTGCGCTGGATTTGGGGTTAGTTATGGACTTTGGGGGAGGCTTGGAGGAGAGATGATAGAGATAGGGGACAGGGAAGATGCGAAAGCTCACCTGCTTATCCTCGTCCATGCTGGCGAACCCGCCCGAGTGGCTGGATTGGCCGCCCTTGCGGGCGATGTTTTGCACTTCCTCGTGGGGGCGGTTGGAGAAGTTGCCGGGGTTGGTGTTGTGGGCCATTTTGGTGGTTTGGTGGTTTGGCTGGTGGTTTGGCTGGTGGTTGATGATAATGTTCGTTCGTAGGTTTCTGAGTTGGATTTGGATAACGAGAAGCGGTGAGTTACGATAGCGGTATATATGCCTATGAATGTAGTCAATTGAGCAGTGGATGATTCCCAATTGATGTCACTACAGCCCCTATCTTACGTATCCTTACGAGGTGTGACACGAGGCGATGATGCGGTGGTTGAGGGGAAAGTACGGGTGTGAAGTCACTTTCGACATCATCTCTGCGGGGGTCCTGCGGACCCGACTCTTCCAGAAAAGTACCTAGGACACTTTGGGCCCCTCCTTTTCGACAGTGGAAATTACCGCCAATCGATCGGGACAAGTACCGGCAGATCGGTGGGAGGATCGGGGATTTTCGATGGTCCCTGCCCTGCTGAATGTGGTCATCATGATGCGTTGGTGCAGGGAGTCACTGGGGATTGAGTTTTGAGGGACCTGCACTGCGGAGTGGTGGTGTTGGCCAGTTGGAGGAGTTGCCGGGGAAGAGGAGTTAGGGTTAAGTTAGGCCACAAGAGACGAAAGTGTGGAGTGACCGCACTTCATCATGACGGAAGTGGGGCGCTCGCGTGGACCCTGATCTGCGTCTGGAATTCGATGGATCATTTGATCGGCATCTAATGCTTGTGTCGTGCAGGGTGTGTTCTGTAGCAGCAGGGACTCATGATGAGGCATAAGATCGATACCAGAAATGGTAGGATTCGGCAGTTCGACAACCCATTTGCTGGCTGTATGCATTGCTGGTAAGCGAGCCATGCATAGCCGGTTTTAAAAGAACAGACTCCAAGAGACCAGATTATGCTATGTCCGTGTAGTTTAACATAGTAATCATTGACATTTCATTGATAAGAGATAATCTTTCTGAAAGCTCTTCACCCAAGACCTGTATTTACATTGTAGGCATCTTAGCCATTCTGTACATCACGCCCATCCTCTTACTTGTCTATGAAGACAGAAAAGTAATTCTCTAGATCAGTCACGTCCTCCATGGCCCCGATCCAACCAACATGCTGGTCCGGTCGACAAAGTACCACGCAGCCAGTATTCTTGTCGATCCCATAGCCGTCGTATGCACCACGACACCCTGGGTTGTATGAGCCCTCGTCCGTGAATACTCTCGTGTAGTCCCATCCCCACGTCTCATCAAAGGGGTGAAACATCTCCGGAAGTTCAAGGAGCTCCACAGATGTGCGCGGGCTCGCATGGATGAGGACCGTCTCCAAGAGCCACCCCGCACGGGTTCCATAACGCTTCTCACACAGGCGCGCAAGCAACGGCTGCTGGCTGAAAGCCTTGGCGCACGAATTCAGACGCCCGCGAAGGTCTGCCTGATGAATATCCCCGGCAAATACCAGCAATCTCCACGACCCATCGCTGGGAAGTCTGGCCATCAGGTTGATCGATACGCCTTCAGCATGATTGACCACATAAAACGGATCTAACCGTCTTCCCACTTCGATGTTAATTGCCAAACCTTGAGCATTCTGATTTGCAACGAGGATATCAGGACCATAGGTCACCCCTAGACCCGATATAAACTCGGAGTACTGATCCCGAACGGATTCGATACGCTTGGCCGCGCCGGTGTCTTTCTCATATGCCCCGACCAACTGCGCATCCAGCTCCAACAATTCCTCTGCCACCGGCCGTCGTTCGGACTCGTATGTTTCTAGTACCCTCGAGCTAGCGGCCCCGGTGATGACCGAACCTAGCTTCCAGACCAGGTTGTATGTATCCTGCATCGACACATTCATCCCTTGACCTGCCTTGGGGGAGTGAGTGTGGGCAGCATCGCCGGCCAAGAATATTCTTGGCATCAGTCAGTGGAAAATCTTGAACGAGACCGAGTACAGGCTTACGTTACCTGTCGTGGGGCCGGAGTTGCTTGACGAGCTGCTGTTTTATCTGTTTCTTGTTACTTGAGGCTATACCGTGGAAAGGGTTAAATGCCATCTACATACCGAATATAGAGAGTACCAGTCACAGTGCTGGTACCTCAACTTGTACGGTTTCAGCAAGCTGTCTGCCGTCCTAACAAGCTCATCGAGCGATGGCTCATGCTTTGTGTCGTGGCCATTGCAGAGCTCCTTGTCGCCCTTCGGATGGATGTAGAACCGAACCAGCCGGTTCTCTCGGGGTGCGGTCATCATACTGCCACGGTCCCCGGAGCTGATCGCACACGATTGACGAATGTCTGCTATTGGATGTCTCAGCATAGCTTTCGTCAAGGTTATGGGATTTCACGTTGTACGTACGAAAATCCGTGATAGGCACAATGTCAAAGACCGCCCAGGTCGACTCCCCCAGATTCTTATCGACCGGGACATGCAACTGGTTTCGGGTCCAGCCACGTGCACCGTCACATGCAATTAGATAGCGACAATGAATCGTCTCCGAGCCATCTGGGGAGTGTAAGCCACGTTCCAATGCACGAAAGATAAGGTCCCTCCCCGAGAAAAGCTTACCCTGCGCCTTACCCGACACGACCTCGACGGCCACTTTGTGATCCGTCTCGGAATTGGACTCCGACAGTGTCAATTCCCGTGCTCTGGTCCCGTAATCAACCTGCACCCCCATCTCGTGGAGATAGTCGAGGAAGACCTGCTCCGTAGCGCCCTGGTTCAGCAGCCGCTGATCATACACCGAGCTTCCGGGCAATGACGGGGTCCGTTTGCGCCGCTCGATGTGTCCTGTGCTCTCGTTGATCGCCTAAAGCCTTTTAATCAGCCCCCCCGCAGCCCAGCTACAGATGCTGCGACAGTACTCACCCAGTACGCCATCTCCGTATGCCGCACCGACTTCCGCAGGATGGGATCGACGATCCCGAAGCTGTCCAGGATCTCCAGCGTGCGACTCTGCAGCCCGTCCGCGTGGCCTGTCGGCGTCCGCCCGGGCTTCTGGTCGATGATCCGCGTCTGCATTTGAAACTGCGCCGCCCAGCAGGCTGCCATCAGCCCGGCCGGGCCGGCGCCGATTATCAGCAGATCGGTGTAAGCTTCGTTTCCCATTGCTGCATTATGGTGGTGGTGGTGTTGCCGATGAGCCCGTGGCCGAGTTCATGGGGTTTTTTTGCGTCCCCTAGCGCTCGTGTGCGCATTGCATCACCGGTCAAGTGTTATGGTTGCGTTTGAGCGAATACCGGGTCTCAATTCAATTTTCCCGGGCGCGGGGAGATGTTATCCATACCACATGTCGACGTCATTGCATCACCGCCCTATCCGAAACACCTGCCCTCTCTTCTGTGTCTATGAAGTGTGGCTTTGATGTTCAGGATGAGGATTGAGTCATACCCTGTCCTCTCACTTCAGAAAGCTGCTTTTCGCTGCCTACACCCTAGTCCACCTTCACGTCTGCATTATTATGTAATCTCTATGCTTATGCAAACCAGAATGAGCACAATTGGGAAGGGTACGGCCACCAAGCTCATCAGGCAAGCACTTCTTTTGCTGATGATTCTTGCGCAGTGTATTGACTGTATAGCTATTCGTTTCTCGGAATAAATGGATGGGTGGTACAGTATATCGAACATAGCGTTCTAGCCTGAGGCATCAAGAACACGTGACCAGGCAGTTTTATGGAGAACTTAGAAACTGGCTCGGATTAAGCTACCAGCCAATGAGGAAGTAGAGCCCAGTGGCTGGTTGTGGCTAAGGCCAATGCGCATGCCTGTAAATTGAACTTAACCTACTTGAACTATGAGAATATCTGAGGTTAAATTATATGATACACAGCTCTATATAATGATGCTGAATCTATCAGGTGAATCCTGTGATTTTTCGTTGTACAGTTTGGTAACACAGATGACCAAAAACCATATCTATTATATATTATTCTAGATTCATCTTCAACAACCCACACAGATTCAACAGCTTTTATGCTCTGATTCGTAGAATCACAGACTAGCAGAATGCCCCAGTGTCACTTGCCTAAATCGAAATCAGATTAGCTTTGACTCCGCGGTGACGGAACAGCATTCAAACAGGGTCTACGTGCGAACCAGATCCTTGCTTATCCGGCTGAAGAGAAGCATTTACAAGATCATATCGATGACCTCCTGAGCGGACCGAGAGTCTCATTTAGAAGCAGGTCATTTAGTCTGAGCCATCTAAGGGATTGTCCTAGAGCCCTTAGAAGCCCCGGGCTTATAGCTTGTAGCATGTTGATGAAGCTGAGGAACGGGCGATATGGAATCATATCTTGAATTGTCCGGTGGTTGGTTGGTTGATGAGCTAGCCAAAATATCAAACTGTGGAATAGTCCGGTAAACCGCCTTGGATCACATGCTCGGACTGCTCAGGACCGCGACAGACGGCACCGTGTCTTGATACTTGCTTCCTGTTCACTGCAGCAAAACTATGATTGTTCTGCATCAGAATGATACTGATAATGTGATCCCGATGCTGCGCACAATGAACACACTACCAGATTGTGCTTAATCTCGAACAGTCCTTCGACCAGGACAGATCAAGTACATACCCCAAAACTTGCTTCTTCAGTAATTATTGAATGGCCACGTGTCGATCCTAGCTGTCTTTCAACCTGCCCCATATCCCAATAGTGCAGCCCGTTGCCGAGGAGAAACCCCCAACACGCGACTCATCCACATCCCCGCCGATACCCACGACGCGGGCCGAAAGACCAACGCCTACGCATAAATCTGACGCAATCGCCGAATATTCCTCAACAGGCCAAAATACACCCATCCCTGCCTGACGAGCACCAATTTCTCTGAGTCCACCGCGGTGAGGACCGTCCCCCCGTACAGAATCAACCGCCCGCGGTCCAGGCTAGTAGGGGCGGTGGCCGCCCCCGTGAAGATGAGCCAGGTCAACGTTTCCGGCGCCCGTCGGATCCAGAACGCCGCGTCGATCTCGGTGATTCGTTGGGTGAGTTGAGTGAGCTCTGCCTGGAGCGTGCTTTCCTTATCCATCGGGGCGTCCGCACGCAGGAGTCGCGAGAGGATTGATGTGGCAAGGCTGCAACACACGTTGAGCTTGTCCCCACTGCTGGTGGGAGATGGTGCGGTGGTGGGCTGTGGTGCCTTCTGGGCGGGGAGAGGATCAAGGGTCTGGAGAAGTTGGCGCATCTGGTTGATCTCTGCTGCGGTGGCGTCCTCCAGGGTCGGGTGGTCTGCTATTGCCTGCAGCTGGGAAATGGCCGCGTAGATGTCGAGGATTTTCTCGACGGTTGCCGGAGTGAAGATTGAGCCAGTATTGCTGTGTTGGGTCAGGCTGGCGATCACGGACCGGAGTATGGAATGCGGGCGGACGTCGGGGAATGTCAGACAGTCCCAGGCGGGCGGGACGTCGAAGATACAGGAGAAGGAGAGCAGTGCCCTAAGAGATCGAGATCATTAGGTCTGGTGCATATGAGAGTTGTGGAAGGGCCTTTTTGAGCGCTTCAGCCTCACAGTTTGATTACCCCCAGCAGTGGTCCGAGCTCATCCCGCCTCGCCATCGGAAGTGAAAAGAGCATCATGCTTAGCCCTTTCTGATGCGCAACCGCCGAGTCGATATCCAAGGCGACCATCTACAGGCCCCCCACATGAGACAAGGGGGGTCGAGTCAGTCAACACAATAGGGAATGGCGGCTGGCGCGGCGAAACGTACATTATAGAAGATCAAAGGGACCACCGTCCCGATCGCGGCATAATTGAGCTCAGCCGTGTCTTTATTGAGGGTCTGATTCAGAAGCCGGATGGCGCAGGTTTGATGGTACAGCGTGACTCGGTTGTTCCTGGTGCCCCGCAGGATATCGATAGACGCGGAGGCGCTGAAGAGCGTGGCGTGGAACAAGGATGCGTTTGCCGTGGCATTGCGCATCCACTCGGAGCTCAGATGCACGGCCATGCTATCGGGCTTGGCTACATCGGCGGGGATGGCGACAGAGGTGCAGACTGGGACCCACCGGGGCGAATCTCGTAAGTCTCTCACTGCCTTTTGTAGCCCCAGGTTGGGAATAGGGCTACGCCTACTGCAGACACTTGAAGGTAGGACTTACAAAACTTCAACAGGGTCGGCATATAGCCTTGGACCGGGACGGGCGCTTCCGTCGGGATGCTAGGGCCATGCTGAGGTTGCCCTAGGCCGCTGCGCACGTCTTGCCTTGTTCGGTGACTTCCTCTCGCACGCGTGGAGTCGGTGGAATGGGAATTGTAGAAGCAGCCGAGGCCAAGTCTGTAGGTTCAGACCGATGTCAGTCTGTCATGTACAATATATTCCACGCTCCGAGCCTAGGCTCAGGCGCAGCCTCGCCATGTGTGGTGTAGGGTCAGCAAGACCAACCGTTGCCCCCTGGCGACGGACTAAGGTACTCACCTCAGACAGCGGGAACACCCAGGGATGAGTCGATCGCATTTCCTTTTTTGAGCACTGCATCTCACACAAGCACAGGGCGCGGTCTCCCGCACCGAGGGTACTACATCCGCACGGGCAGCCGCAGACACTGGAGGCGTCGTCCAGAGGTATGTGCACTTTCGGTCGAGTCTAGAACCCATCGATCAATGAGCCTGCCGTCAAAAGCAGATCAAGTATACCATAGCCGATACGTACTTCTTGCAACGCGAGCATGTAGGGGTCAACTTGTCACATTGCCTCTTGCCTGCTTTGCAGGCCAAACAGACCACGGGAGATGACGAAACTTCTGCTTGGGTCGGGGCCATACTGCGAAATGTCTTGAGCAGACACACAATGCTTTTGTGTCTTCTTCAGCGATGGGATACGGAGCAGTGTACAAGAATCAGAATCGAGGGCTCGTAGCTGTCGGCCGGGTTGCGGGTCAATGCCTTGCGACTGAGGAGATGGCTTATCTTTCGCAAATCACAAGGACGTTATCTTGCATTCAAAAGTGGGGCTCATGGATCTGGCTCGGTCTTAGGCTTGGAGGGACGGAGTTTAGCCCTTACTTCCACTTCCAAGCTGCGTTTCTCACCTGGTAGGTGGGCGTGTATGCTTCTCGAGCCGATCCGGTAATCATCCCAAAGATACCGAGATTGAGCCACCCTCTTCTTCACTGGATGCAGATGCTCACCGCTGCTTGTGTGATGCGGCTGTAGATGCGGGTGGAGGTGGGGTTAGGGTACAGGCGGTGCGGATGCAGGCGCGGACTAGCGCAGGGAGAAGATCGGCAATCTGACATCCATTATTTTACTAGTCTCGCTAGTGCAACAATTTTCATCCAGCAGATCCCCTACATTTCGTTCGTGCTGGAGAAGGTGAGTATGAGCGCGATTACGAGTAGTCAATTTGGCTCATTTGTCTCCCTCTGGCCCTATCCTATCCCTGCCCGCATTCCCGCGATTCCCGTCTTCGTACGATACGAGAAACTTCCAGGGACTTCTATCTACAGTACATATAACATACCAAAAGATGAAAGCCTTCATTGTAGATTAACAGATAACTTCCATGCTTTACCAATCGATAACGCGAGCTAGATAGAGGACCAAGGTTTCCCGAATGCCCCTCCTTCCTACAACAAGATAAAGTACCAATGGAGAAACACACAATGGGCGCGGGGACGGTATCATAGGTGGAGTCGAACGGCGCGATCTTGGGAATCCTTCCGAGAAAGATACCGGTCATTCGCGAGTCTATGCTCCGAAGTAACCGGTTAGAATTGTGAGAGCTGGCAGAACCTCGAGTGGAACGGGACTTACGACCACTTCACGTTGCCCACCATCATATTCTTGCATCCCGTGAGGAGCGTGCGAACGTCAGCCTTGGTGGCCGCGCTCAGCTGTCTGAACGCGTCACTGTCCGACAATGAGGACTCGGCTTCCTGGAAGACTCTTTTCGATTGGATCAAATCTTCGCATGCCGCGTTCGTAGCGTCTTGCGCACTCAGAGAAGGATCATGCAGCATCTTCAGTGGGATGACACTGTCGAGTTGACCCGCCATCTGACGCGATCTGATTAGTTACACATTTTTTCCTTCATGGGCCCAATGAGACTATACTAACCAGCTCTTTCCGCAGCGAGATAATATCATTAACGCTAAATCTCTGTTAGCTGCGGCCGAGTGAAAGCAGACCATGGCATGCGTGGTACTGACATGATGCAGGAGATGGCCGTTTCGCGAAACATGGTTCTCATGTGCGAATCCTCATAGATCCAATGCGGGACCCGAACGTCATATGCAATCCTGGTTTTGATAAGAAATCCCCTTTACCAGAAGCATCTGAAGTGGGGTACACTCACTCCATCGCCATGATACAAGGGTACGCTCCGATCGACAACTCTCGGTTCGCGAAATAGCAACCCAGGCTGGGTAACCGCTCCTCGCGGGTTTCTTGGACGACGCACACCGAGTCCACGTATTCATAGAGGGAATCTGCGAACCTGCGGAGTGATTCTAAAGTTCGTAGGTCAATAGCAAGTACCGTATATTAACATCTCGGCGGATGCATGGGCCACACATACCAACTGTGGTCCCCGATCGCAGGGCGGGGGATATTTCCTCAAAACACCCACTATTATGGTCCGCCGCATCATAGCTCGGACCAGGCTCAAGCATCTTTGGCTCTAATGTACGTTTCAGGAACGCGAGGGTGCTTTCGCGGTAAGCTTGTGTGCCTTTGGCATCGTTCGCAAGTCGACCGCAATCAATCTCTAGGTAAGGTATCAGTGCGTGGTTTAGAAGGGCAAGCAAGGCTGAGGCCGTTGGGTACCATCGTCCCAGAGAAAAAACTATTGTAGCAGTCTGCGTTAGTGTTCAGGTATTCCAGGACAAGGGCCACGCTGGTCGACTTCCTTACCCAATACATGAACTTGGCCAGGGGAAGGAATCTTTCCACATCACTGCCGGACCAGAAGTATCCGGCTAACATGGCCGAATTGCTTTTGATCAGTTGTTGGCGTTTCGTGCGATCTGGGCACCAGCTGGCGGGTATAGTTGTATCAGCACCATGCCCATAGACAATAAAAGCTAGTGAGGGGAAGCGAGGTTGGGTCTCGTCACCGGTTTAGGAAATATTCTTCTATGTTGGTTCGAACATCCAACTCATGAGAATGTCTGTCGACATCCCAGTCCGCGTAGACTCGTGCTAGCAGATCTGGGATGATCAATGTCTGGCCCTGTAATCGGGTCATAAGCGAAGGACTCTCCTGGCTTTTCGTCATAGTAGGAATATTGGCTCGAGGGGATGGGAAGGTTAGAGGTGGGCTGAGACAGTGTTGTCAGGAAGAGAGAGTGATTCTCTGTCCCGAGGGCATTGAGGCTGGTATTGAATTTATAATTCAGCGTTTCTTTCCCAAGACAATGCCCAGGGTCGTAAGTCAGATAACTGAATGCGCAGCGATGTTCATTGGGAGGGAGGGATATGGATGCTTAGCCATGAATGGTTAGAGATTACAAGCCCCTTGCGATGGGTTAGCATCTCGGGTTCGGAAAGTGGTATTTACGATTTTGAACCAAGTTCTAACCCCAAAGGTGTAGCTGCATCGAGCTGCAGGTGCCTCTAGCATAGATCATGCATTAGCTGAAAGTGAAAACTAGCTTACTCCATTGACGTAAACCCGTGAGTCGATGGTAGCATACAGCGCGATCCAGCAGTCCATAAGGAAACCAAGTTCCGTTCTGGTGGAAAAAAGAAAATTATAAGTAGCATCCAGACCTGCGCATTCTCCGATCTCTTGACCCGCCAGAGAGTGACTATCAAATCCCCTGACATTGCTCATCCCAAGATGTGGACCCTTACTCTCACCACCGTGTTCTTGTTCGTTGTAACAAAATATCTTTACCGTCTGTATTTCCATCCCCTAAGGTCGGTCCCTGGACCAAAGTTGGCCGCCATGACACATCTCCATGAGTTCTACTACGACGTTGTCCGAGGCGGCAAGTTCATCTGGGAAGTCAAGAGAATGCACGAGAAATATGGTCAGTGGCATTCTCCCTTGAGGCGACTCAGGCTCACGGATTTCTCCAGGACCTATCGTGCGGATCAACCCACGAGAAGTCCACATCGTCGATTTTGCCTTCTATGACGAGATCTATGCGGGGGCAGGCAGGCGACGAGACAAGGACCCGCAGATGGTGGCATTCCTCGCCTCGCCCCATGCCGCGCTAGCGACGGTCGACCACGACCTCCACCGGTCTCGCCGCAATCAGCTCAACCCATTCTTCTCCAAGAAAAGTGTCGGCGCCTTGATGCCTGTCATCTACGAAAAGGTCGATCTTCTCTGTGAGCATCTCACCATGGCCGCCAAAGAGATGACAGTGATCAACCTGAGCGACGCATTTGTGGCGCTCACAGGCGATATCATCACGCACTACCTGTACGGCCAGGACACCGGCTGTCTGGCGTCCAAGCATTTCGCGAACAACGGCATCTGGCACGCAGTGGCCGAGATCACGGACACCTGCCATCTCTTCCAGTTCTGGCCACTGCTGCCGAGGATCTTGAAAGCCTTGCCCGGTCGGTGGATTCGCTCGGTGAAGCCCAAGCTCGCGGCTGTCTATGAAATGCAAGATCGTATTGCGCGGCAGTCTGAGGAATGCCTGCAATCGAACAGCAGGGAGAGGCTGCGTACAATTTATGGATGTTTGACGGACCCCGCTGTGCCTGTGGCGGAGCGATCGCTGGCTCGGTTGCGCGATGAAAGCTTTATCTTGCTAATTGGAGGTACAGAAACCACCGCGGCCACTCTGACGTTTGCAATGTATCATTTGCTGCGCGACAAGGAGAGGTTCTTTCGGCTGCGCGAGGAAGTGGAGACGATTGTGTCACGATCCGATGGCAGAGTCCCTTGGCCTCAGGTCGAGCGGCTGCCATACTTGGTGCGTTCCCGTTCCATGGGACTTTCACTTTCTGTATAATCGCCTCACACATTCTTGGACAGGCGGCCGTGGTGAATGAATCGCTTCGACTAGGTGCGGTTGCAATGCGTCCCTCGCGAGTGGCCCCACACGAGACCTTGCATTACAATGGCTGTGCGATACCTCCCGGTGTGAGTGCTGATGCATGGGTCCCCTGTGCGACCACGTATCGTTACTCAAGGCAAATCCTTTAGACCCCGATGAGCACGAGCAGCTACTTCCTGCACCGAAATCCTGAAATCTTTCCAAATCCCGAATCTTTCGATCCAGAACGGTGGATCACTGCGAGTGAGAGGGGTGCGAATCTTTCAAAGTATCTGGTACCTTTCACAAGAGGCACGAGAGCCTGTGTTGGGATCAAGTAAGGTTTCTTGGCTGATCTGTTGTAAATGCAGTATAATATATTGGCCGGATGCTGACGAATATCTCTCCCTTTGTAGTCTATCCTATGCGGAGATCTACACAACGCTAGCCACAATCGTGTGTCGCTTTGATCTGGAGCTCTGCGACACGCCTCCCGAGAGGATGGCATTTACTCGCGAGATGATCGTGCAGAGGCCGGAGGAGGGGGTGTGGACTCTCAAAGCGAGAGTTGTGGGTGCTAGAGAAGACAGGTCATGAGCGCGCTTATAACTTGTCTGAAAACTGCTATTGGTGAATTCGATACATCATTCCTGTTGAGGGTGGTTTGTGATGCTCTGCAACCGCACTTGCAGCAATCCAGGTGGCTGAGGAAGCCTCTAGCGCGATTGGGCTAGCAGGAGATCCACTTTTATTGATAATTATGTTTCTCTGTCATTTGTAGGTCGTAGTATTTACGAAAAGGTCCTAGTATATAGACTGCATGTTGGACTTTTATGTAAGAAGGAAGCTAGCATTGGTAGGGAGGTCCGCACCTGCATCCGCACGCACAGTTGCATGCGCCAACACACCAACGATCGGGTCTACAACCTTCGGAAGGGGCAGATGGTCTGCACGAACACCTGCACGCGCACGGGTGCTAACACGATTTTCATTCCGGGCACAGGTGACTGAGTCACATCGAGTCTCGACCTATGATCCACTATGAGCATCAGATCACTAGACAAAAAGTACCTTTGATACGCAGTCAGCCACAATGGTTTGACTAGATCCGCCACCATTTTCGACACCTATAATATCGCTAAAGGCTCGTCGCCAAGGTAGACAAGGCAATAAGACGCGTGCCAAGATTATCAAGCATTGCCGACACAGGAGTTTGATTATGCCCTTCCGCCTGGAAGCCTTTATGATCATTCATGTTCCTGTATTCCATTTTCATCTTGACTAAATTACCTATTCAGGCTTTGATTACCATGTGATGGTGGCATAGGAACAGAATTCCCGAGGAAATAGCCGAGCTCGTCTCGCTCGGCTAGGGACCAAATCACCCGATTTCGGGGCGGCTAGTATAGCGTCGCCAAGACATCCAGCCCACGAGGCACGCAACTCTATCAGCTTTTGAATGGTGGGGTGAATCCCTGCCACTACTCGCCATTCACGCTAAAAGTGGCGTGCTTCAGGGTTGAACAAATATCTACACGCTTGTCTGCAAAAATGGAGGGTAGTCTCTCTACGCCAGCCTGTACTCTCGAAATCCGAAACTAGCGCTATTTCCACCAGCCCTAACATGAGCGCCTCCATCGAGAAGGCGCCTCGGACTGTGGAAGCCCGCATTCCCGAAGCTGACACCAAAGATGCACAGTCTCAGCAACCATTATCTGAGCAGCGTCAGAAATGGTACCAGTGGTTTGCGCCTACCGACACACCGGCCGAGCGTCGCCTCATTCTCAAACTGGACGGCCTCATCATCGTGTTTGTCTTCCTAGCCTACTGGGCTAAAGTGCTCGACTCGTCCGCCACGAGTACCGCCTATGTCAGTGGTATGAGGGAGGACTTGAAGATGTACGGCAACCAGCTGAACTACCTGAATACCGTGTACATGTACGTGCTTTGCCGATGGTTCGATCACCACCATTCTAATAGCTCCAAGGGTCGGGTTTATCACGATGCAGATCCCCTTAACATTGGCGGTGCGTTCCACCAGATTCCCTCTATTCGGGATTGAGAGAATCAAGTCATTGACACGCTCTGGTAGATGACGCGCTTCCCCGTGAACTACTTCCTGCCCGTCGCTGATCTTCTTTGGGGCGTGTTCACTTTGGCACAATACAAAGCGACCAGCGTCACGCAGCTGTACGCCCTACGCTTCTTCGTCGGTGCCCTAGGCGGCTTCTTCTTCCCCGCCGTCCAATGGTATCTGGGCTGCTGGTACAAGCGGTCTGAACTGGCGCGCCGCGGAGCCATCTTCTTCATCGCCAGTCAAGTGGGCAGCATGAGCTCGGGGTATATTCAAGCGGGCGCCTACGCCCGACTCAACGGGCGGTATGGGATCGAGGGCTGGCGCTGGCTGTACATCATCTGTAAGCCCCGACCCCTACCCTGATCCAGAGCCCGCATAGCCTTGCTCGCCCCAATCCTAACCACCACCCCAGGCTTCGCATGCACCATCCCCATCGCCTTCCTCGGCCTGTGCCTCCTCCCCAGCACGCCCGACAAATGCAAATCCCGCTTCCTGACCCCGGAAGAAATCCACCTGGCACAAGCCCGCATGGCCGCCGAACACCGCCAACCGCGCCAGCCCTTCACCCTCCCGCGCATCCTCACCATCCTTAAGGGCTGGCGGCTCTGGGTGCTAGTGGGCTTCGCCTCCTTCTTCTCCCAAGCGGACGGCGTCTCCTCGAACAGCGGCCTCTCGCTGTGGCTGAAGGCCGAGCGCTACTCGGTCGAGAGCATCAACACAATCACCACCGTCTCGCCGGCGGTGACGATCGTCTCGTCGATCCTGTGCGGCGTGCTGTCGGACATCTACGACGTGAAGGTGGCGCTGATCGCGACGACGGCGGGACTGAACATCTTCGCCTGTGTGGTGCTGGCGATCTGGCGCGTGCCGGTCGGCCTGAAGTTCTTTGCGTTCTTCCTGTCGGGCACGGCGGATGGGATCGCGGCGATCATCTATGCGTGGGCGAATGAGATCTGCGCTCGCAGCGCGGAGGAGCGCGCGTTGGTGATCAGCGCGATGAACACGGTGGGGAATACGTTTGGGGCGTGGATTCCGTTGCTGTGAGTATCCTGGGTGTGCCTTCAGGGTGGCCCCGATTCGTATTATGGAAGTCCTGGCTAATGTGGAAAATAGGGTGTGGAAGACGGTGGATGCGCCGCGGTATCTGATCGGGTACAATTGGACGATTGCGTTGGATGTGTGCATGTTGTTGATGCTGGTGGTGTTGCAGCAGTTCTGGCGGCGGGAGCAGAGACGCGCGCAGGCTGGGGTGTAGCATCCCCCCTGATTATGGACCATTCAGCTCGAGGTTCTTTCAAGCCATGATGAATGCACTTGGTACATTGATTGACGCATCTTCAACTCCTATAAAACTCCACAGCTGGTCTCCTGAGTCGCAAGCACAGTACATAGATAGATGTTTCACATGCGCCAGCCCTAAACTCCCCACCCCGAGCACAATCAACATCAACCCTCCCCAAACCCACTACATTCCCCTGCTGGTAACACAATCAGACCAACTCACACTCAATCAAACTCTCAACGCCGCGCTGCGCCGCCCAGATCTTGACCACCTTCAACCCCGCCCCCTCCAACAACCCCCGCCACTGACTCTCCGTCCGCTCCCCAGACCCAATACTCATCATGATGAAATCCAAACTCGTCGTCTCCCAATACGCCCCCGTATCCGGGATGACATTCTCATTGATGAGCAGCTTACTGTACCCCGGCGTCATGGCGGCCGTCAGATTCGCCAGAATCCTCCGGCAGAGATCATCCGGCCAGTCGTGCAGGATCGAATGCAGATAGTATGCGCGGGCGCCTGTTCCTCACGGTTAGTACGGTACGGTACATACCACCACCCCGATATCACCCTCCTCCCCCCGCCCTCATCCGGCAAAAGGAACCAAAGGAGCCAACTCACCGATAACAGGCTGCGCCGTAAAGAAATCATACCCCATCGCCTCAATCCCCAGCTCCCGCACCTCCCCCGGCACGGACGCCACCACCTCCGGCAGATCCTGCAGCACCAACCGACCCGGCACATCGGGCCACTTCCGGCGGAAGTCGAGGAGATCATGCCCGAAGCTCCCGCCGACGTCGACCAGCAACACGCCCTCCTCCCCGATGGCGGGGACGGCCCCCTCGACCAGCTGCCGCTGCACCGGGTAGAAGCCCGGATCCATCCAGCGTGGCCGGCCCTGCGCGTACACGCCCATGTGGTTGTTGAAGCGGCGGGCGGTGTCGGGCTCGCGCTGGACGTGCTCGAAGAAGTTGAGGCTGGTGCGGTGGCCGAGTTGGAAGGCGGTTTCGGTGGGGCTGGTGGGGTTGGCGTAGTGGGTTTGGGCGAGGAAGGCTGGGAGGGCGAGGAAGCCTTGCGTGAAGCGGGTGGTCCTGTTACGGGGTGTGATCATCAGTAGGGGTCATGGGGGTGAGGGGTGGGGCTGGGCAGGGTGTACATGAGCGGAAAGGCGTCGCTGTATTTTTGCTCGGTTAGGGTTTTGGAGAAGCCCGTGGGTTGGTAGGAGTCTTTGCCGGTTTCGAGGAGGACGCCCATTGCGGCGAGGTGTTTGGTTAGGCGACCTGTGATAAACGGTTAGGTGGGGGTGGGTTGTGCTGGGACATAGGGGGGATGTGGGCAACGCACCGAGAAGGACCGGGTCGACATTTGTGGTTTTGGCGAGCTGGGCGACGGTCGTGGCTTGGTCGGTCATGCCGAGCGCCGTGAAGAGACCGACGTTGATTCCGGTCTCGATGGCGGCGTAGCTGGTTGTCTAGACCCGAGTATACAATGTCAATGCTTTCGAGTATTGTGCGCGGTGGATCAGGGTGCGTGTTGCACGTACCTCGGACCAGCAGTGTCTGAGTATCGCCTCCCGGGGGGTTTCGAGTGCATACACGAGGGCTCGGGTGCTCTCGAGCAAGTCTATCCGTGTTTGGGGGTTTGCGTCGAGGTATGCCTTCCCTTGGGCATGGATCTGGCTCAGGAGCAAGGGGATGTGGGCAGGCAGGTTTGGGGAAATGGCAAGCTGCGCCACATCGGTCTCCTTGTTGAGGGCACCGTTCTTGTGTGGCATGGTGAGAGCTGGTATGTGTACAAAGGTAGAATAAGGCTGGGTATGGAAAGCAATTGCAAAACGGAGTAAGACCAAAGACGCGTAGACAGGCACGGGCATATAAGCACGGCCATGTCGGGGTAGGGCTCAGGTTGACACTGACGCTTCCCCTGAACTAGTCCTAACCACATCGATATGACAGGCGGGGAACCATGCAGACGGCTCAATCAGTAGTCAGAAATGCTCTGCCTACAGGGGAGATGTCACATGCCAGCTAGGTAGTCTTTTTACTAGTAAGGGTTAAATCCTTAGTTCACAACGGACTGGACGTAGTCTGGCTCTAGAAGTGTATCGGCTGAACCGGGTGGAAACTCGACTAGGATCTGAGATTAAATCCTCCCGTTCGGCCCACCGGGCTCGGCTCAACGGCAGCAGCCTTTGATATCGAGACAGCACACTAGCCGGAGGACCGGCCTTCGCTGGTCGCTGACAGCGCCATATTAAGATTAGCCGGACGAGGCGACCAGTCAGCGACAAAGGAGCATCTCCAACGTATGATTGCAATCAAATGCAACGCACACCACCTAGCAAAGCAAACATGGTTTCGGTCTATGGACTTAAACCTATCAGGGATAACACAATTAACTTAGGACGCGGACCAGGAAAGCGTCCTTTCCCTCGCAGCTCGATTCCCTGTCTGCTTTTACACCCACACGCGTGCACATTTCTCCTCGCACAACAAACTCAATCTTCAGATGAGGGTGGGTTGAACTCCTATCGCAAGCTCAATGAGGCCTTCCCAATCCATAAGCCATGACTCTCGAGTATGCCAGCTCATCCTCGCGGGGTACACAACCCTTACCACTGTCGTCGTGGCCCGGGGCTACGGCAAGCACACGGCCGCCATCGTCGAGCAAGGAGGCATGGATCGACTGGAACAAGTGCTGCTGCTCAATTACATCAACTTCGCGCTGGGAATCATGTCATTTTCCATTCCCAAACTGGCCATTGCTGCACTGTTGAACCGAATCCTGAACCCCGGGCGCTTCCACCAGGTCTTCATGTGGGCGTTGACAGGGACGGTGTTCGTGACATCGAGTATCTGCATCATTGTGCTGTTCACCATGTGCGACCCGCCGCAGGCTTTATGGAAGACACAGCTGTTAAGCCACGGTGCAACGTGCCGGCCGCAAGTCGTGCTGGTGGACTATGCGATATTCACTGGAGGTATACTCCCCAACCCGTCTTAGTGCTGCAAACGTCCGCCACACTTACAATTCCGATATAGTTGTCTCAGCCTGTGTCGACCTCTATCTAGCGGTATATCCCACGGTCGTTCTCTCGTCGCTGCAAATGACGCTCAAAAAGAAGATCGCCCTATGTGCAGCGCTGGGATTCGGCGCCATGTGAGTTGGAAACACCTCTTTCTCTGTGGACAAGCTAACGTTGCTCATCACGCGGGCAGTGCGTGTGCAATGGCCATCGTCAAGTGTAACCAGCTCCCTGGGCTTTATAACACGACGGACTCGACGTGTAAGTACAAATTTCGAAACAGGGACTATTTCTTGCCTAAAACGACCTAGATGCAACCGCCGACCTCGTCATCTGGACCAGGTAAGCCCACCCTCACGCATCAGTGCATGTATGGCAGGACTAAGCATCTTCCCTAACTCAGCATCGAATCGAACGTGATTATCATGGCCTCGTGCATCCCGACCCTCGGCCCACTCTACGAGATGGTCCGCGGCCGGCGCTCGTGGAGTTCCTACCAGCGGTACTACAAGGGCCACGCGATCGAGCTCGCCACTTCGCGCAACCGCCGGTTCAGAAAGCCGATGAACTACATGCTCACGCACGATGAGCTGCTGACGACCAACATCGGGACTCTGGAAAATGGCAGTGAGGACAACATTCTACCAAATGGACAGGTACAAAACAGAGATTGCGCAATGGGACAGATCCACCGGACGGATAAAGTGGTGGTCGAGTATGAAAAGGCGTGTCCAAAGACACAGAAAAAGAAGCCAGCAGTATAGTCCGATATCTGAAATCCTAAGCCATACAAGTATCATCTCACACTCTCATCAATCATGACACGACATCTCAAGACTTTGCCTCAAATTACCAAATTTCACCAGAACACCACCCTCAACCCAAGGCCACCCACTCCTGCACACGCACCGCCCTCGTCCGTCCCAAGACACCCCCCTCCTTCCCCACCGCGACAGCATAAACCCTGCCCGTGGACGCAGCCACCCCGACCCGATCCGTGACCAAAACCGTCTCAAACGAACTCCTCTCCACCTGGCCCAGAAACACCGGCCCGGAGGTCGTGGCATTCCTCCCGGTCCCCAGACCGAGCCCATAAAACCGCCACCCGACCGTCTCCGTATCCCCATTCCAGGACACATACACCCTCAACGCATCCCGCTTAGCACTACCATCCAGGTACGCCACGATGGCCGGCTCCTCCGCGGGGGTCCCCGTCCAATTGCCCAGAAGCCCACGGTAACTCATCCCCTCCTCGGCGATCCACGCATGATACACCACCTCGTCGTCGGCATCAAACTCCGTGATTGCGCCCGCCGACCCCCAGTTCACGAAGACGCGCCCGTCGTCCAGGAGCTGCGCGTCGCCCTGCGAGGCCGCGCTGATGCCGTACGGCGCGGGCGCCTCGCGCAGCACCGTCGCTGTCTTGGTTCGGAGGTCGAGTTCCACGACGAGCGCGCGCGAGACGTTGTTGTACACTAGTCCCGTGCCGGCGTTGGAGTTGTCGAAGAAGGAGATGGTTTCTTTGGTTGCGGACTGGGCGTGCCAGCGGGCGTGGTGCTGGAAGCCGAAGGCGAAGCCGGTGGGCAGAGTGAAGGTGGAGGGGTTGGAATAGCTGAGTCGCCAGAGGATGCGGCCGTCGGTGCCGTTTACCTTGAAGATGGTCGAGAGGTGTCGGGACGAGACGAGGTAGTTGCCCTCGCGGTCTTTGTCGACGCTGTTGATGTGGATGAAGTCCCAGCTCGTCGAGGCGGTGAGGGCGCTGTCGGCCGCCGCGGAGGCCAGGGAGATCAGGCTTTCTGTTTGGGTCTGGGTTAGTTGGTGTTTGGTATGACGGAAGAGAAAGGTCGGGGATACGTACCAGCTGGATCGATGTGGTCGAGCGCGTTCCATTCGAAGATCAGGTCGCCGGTTGCGATGTCGAATTCTGCGCAGCGGTGTTACTCCAGTCTACTCGTCTCTCATCAGGCTGCACTGAAAGGACATACCCTGGAAATACCCATCCCCAATCCACTGCTGCGACGCATTGCCCCCGTACGCCGACAGGTTCCAGGGCGTGGGCGTGTACACCTCCACCAACGCGGTCTTCCCGTCGATGACATTGAACTCGTGGATGGAGGGGATGCGGTGGTGGGCCGCCTTGGCCGTGGCGACGTGCTGGTAGTTCTGATCCAAGAGCACCTGATACCCCCAGCCTTCACCATGGGTGTTATCAATGGTCCCCTGGAAGGCCTGCAGCACGGGCTGCTCGTTGTACGTGGTGCGGTGGAAGTTGCCCACGAAGCCCGCGTAGTAGCCGATGCCGGACCAGATCAGGTCGCCGTTCTTGCGGTAGATGTAGGCGCCCGGCTGCGCGAGGGACCCTCCGTACGGTGCGACGAACACGTACTCGGTGCCGTTGGCGTCGGGGGCCTCGACGGTGACGTTCAGCTGGGGCGGGGAGAGGTCCGGACGCGAGCGGTATTGGCCATCGGCGAGGACGGCGGAGGCTGCGGCGGCCAGGAGGAGGAGGATGGAGGCCATGGCGGCCGGAGGGTATGTACAAGGTGCTTGCTTGGTGTTGTGGAAGGTTTACATCGGAATGCCCGCGTCGTCGCGTGGTTTATATTTGTTTCCGTGTGAGTATACCGCTGCTACAGTGGATGGAGATGTCCTTCGCGCCTGCCAGCTGTTCATGAAATGGCATCATCCAGCATCACTTTTTCCTCATTGCTCACGGTAAACTACGCAGAAGCTAACACCTCGCTTCTGCACGATATACAACCGCAGGCATCCTAATATGGTTCTGATTTGACGTGGCCGTGCATTGTACCATCGCTAGCCGCGATTACGCGATATCCTCCCGCAATGAGGGCTTCGGGACGAGGTCGCTTGGTCGTGCAGAACCTGTTGCGCTGCTTATCCAGCGCCAATGCATCCAATCGATAAGATAAGATTTGACTCTTCCGCAACCCATTAGACGGGGTATGACTTGTTCCGCTGAATGCCTGGGTGTCGGCTTGGGGGTGCCGCAACAGATCTTTGGACCTGACGAGTCAATCGACACAGATTCGGTTGTCCTAGCTCTTACCCCTATCCATCACTTGATTCAAAACTCTGACCTGCAGGTCCCGGGCAAGCCTGTAGAAGGTTCCCACCATATGCATCAGGGGATTTAAGCGAGGTCAAAGGTTGTATGACATTTACCGGCATTCCCGGACAAGCTGAATTCGCCATCGCGCTGCAGGATGGCGACTCGCAATGGGGTCATTGATGATCTCCAACGGCTGTACTGTCTGGACACTCATACGGTGGGCAATTTAGTCAGATATATCCCGCTGAAATCATTACCAAGCTATTCATGTTTTCCGTACTGTCCCTATGGATTCCTGACAGTGAACACTCGGTTCTTACCTTGCTGGATAATATGCAGATTATCTGACACCAGAACGCAAGCCAGCATGTACATTGCAGCACAAGTCATCCTACAAACTTTACTCTCCACCCAACAATCTATCTCGTTGCATAACAGTTGGGAGCCCACAATCCGACACTCTCACGTGTTGATGCATGCATAACTCCCGTGGTGAGTCAGCTGCATGAGAGCTTCACCGCATAAGCGCATAACTCCGCCCCATCCCGGACCTCGGTCCAAGCTGACCCGCCCCCGGTGAGCACATTCCCCTACACATCGGCAATCTCCGCCCTTTTATCCCCAAAACAGCTAAAGCAAGCAAAGCCAGTCAAGTCTAATCTTTCATTCATGAATCATACACGCCGACATCGGCCCGCTCTCATGCCTCCAACCCCTCCTCATTATTATTGGCAACACAGGAAACCAAAAAATTCATCCAAAGGCAAGGCCCCCATAACTAATACTCGAGCGCAGATCAATAGGCATACCGATACGTCGGCGCCATATCACCCATATACTCCTCCTCGGCCTCTGAGATGGCGTTCAGATCGACCGTGCCCTCCGCAATGGCCCGGTCGCGTTTGCGGTTGTCGTGCCAGATGGCCAGGAAGTACAGGCAGGACATGGCGGCCGAGAAGGCCAGGAAGGAGACGCCGATGATGTAGCCGTTGCGGTAGAAGGGGGCGTCCTTCGATAGGAAGGAGTAGGTGGAGATGATGCCGCCGACTGTTCATGGCCATTAGGGTTAGTACTGACCTGTTGGCGGTATATCTGAGGGGGGGGTATAGGGAGAAGGGACACGCACTATTGCCGAATCCAATCTGCCAGGCGGTTCCCACACTGCGGCGCCGGTGACCGCCCAGGTTCATGGCGAACCAGCACACGAGCACGGGCATGGCGCTGTAGCAGCCGCTCGTCACCAGGAAGAGCGCCCCGTACTGGATGTGGTGCTGCGAGGTGCTGTGGATGTTGATGAGGATGCCGAACCCGGCCATGGCGACCAGCATGGGCAGCAGGGTGAAGAGGAAGCGGTGCTGGAAGCGATCGGACAAGTAGGCGATGCACATCGAGAAGCCGAACGCGGCGGCCCAGGGGGGGATGGAGTAGAACTGGGTCTTGATGGCTACACACACGGTGGTGGGGTCAGCGCATGTGCATGCTGGTGTAGATGGTGGGGATAACATGACAACATACCTCCGTAGCCAAACGTCTTAATGATGGTCGGCGCGAAGTACGCGTATCCTGCGCGCAGCACATATTAGTGACAGAGTCCCCATCCAAGAACACTAGGATAAGACATACCGTAAGCCGTGACCACCTGGCCGAAATACATCCATCCACCGATGAAGATCTTGTCTGCAGGTCGTCCAGTCAGTTGCACCGCACACGCAGAAATCATCCCTCCGAGGAAGCACATACAATCCTTGAACACGGCCAGGATATCGCGCCAGCCCGTCTTCACATCGACTGCCGACTTGCCCGCGTCCTGCGCCAGCTTGTCGCGCAGGAACTCCCGTTCCTCGGGGGTGAGCCACTTGACGTCCTCGGGGAAGTCCGGCACGACGAAGAAGCAGCCCATGGCGACGACACAGGTGATGATCCCCTCGATGATGAACACCCACCGCCAGCCCGCCAGCCCGCGCACCCCGTCCATCTTGCCCAGGCCGCTCGCCAGCAGCCCGCCAAACGCGCCGGCCAGCGTCGTCGAGCTGAAGAAGAAGCTAAACCGCTTCTGCGCCTCGCTGCGCTTGTACCACATTCCCAGGAGATAGAAGCCTATTTGAGCCGGGAGATCAGTATGAAAAAGAAAAAGCCCGCGCGAGAGAGAAACTCACACCCAGGAAACAATCCCGTCTCGAACATGCCCAGAAACCAGCGCGTGGCCATCAATCCCCCCCAATTCTGCACGAAACCCTGGCATACCATCACGAGGCCGAAACCGAACATACACAGCGAGACTATACCCCAGAAGAAAACATCGCGTCAGCACTCCGTGGCGCAAGTAGATATCCGTGGTGTTTTAGAGTTAACGTACGCCATGTATGCGGCTTCAACTTCTTCATTAACACATTGGACGGAATCTCGAAGATGATGTACGGGACGAAAAAGATCGTCAGGGCGGTGTTGTATTTCGTGCCCGTCGTGATGTGGAGGTCGCTTTCGAGGCCCAGGACCGCCGCGTTACTGATGTTGACACTGCGCGATTCCTTGGTGTTAGAGAGCAACGAGCATGCGCGCGCACAAAAGGGGGGGGGGTTCTTTACCGATCCAAAAACGCCAGGAGATACATCAGACACAGGCACGGCACCACATGCCAGTCGATCTTAGCCATGAGCTTGCGCTCGTTGACGGGGCCATATTGCGAGGGCTCCGGCGTCAGGTCGCCGTTGTCCACGGGTTGCTTTTCTGCAGTCATGGGAAAAAGAGGAGAAAGGTGGTCAGTGGGTTGCGATCGCAGGAGACAGAAAGACGATCGCAATATTTTGCGGTGGCTGCTGAGGGGGGAGAAGGGAGCTCACCATCCACGACCATAGTCTAATGCGCGTACGCAGCAAGGGGTGAATGCAGGTTGCTACCGAGGTCTACGGGGGATGTACCGATCGATATATCTACTAGGAAAAACGGAAAGAAAAGCAAAAGGAAGAGAGAGAAAAAAGCAAAGAGTCATCATTGCGACTCACGTACGGGCGCCAATGTATTTAAATGAGCGATCGACTCACAGGCGCACCGGGGCCAGCTGAGAGACGATGATTCCCTTAATCCTTGCCCAAAAAATGTGTTGCTCTCCGACCCCGGCGGTGGAGACGAACCATGTGCATGAACCAACCATTCCGTGCAGATCCAGAGTAGATGATGCGCTATGGGCAAGCTACCATTGCCGATCGAGTCATCTTTCCCCTCTCCCGCCTGTGGTCACCAAGTCACAGCTCAGTCTCTGCAGCTGGACGATGATTCCTGGGGATGGGATGTGGTCTAGTCTTACTAGCCTGGATGGCGCTCGGCTTTCCCCGCGGCGGACTCCGATGCCGCTCTCGCGGCCACTCAAGTCTTAATTACTCCGTACCTCTTGGGTGATTGGGTGGGGACGGGGAAATACGAGGTCTTGCTGTCGCTCGGCGAGTCGGCGAGATCGGGCCTGTCATTGCTTTTTCTCTTTCATGTCCAAAATTCGAAGATGTTTTACTCCGTAGTATTCAACTAACCTCACTAAGAATAATAGAGGTTGAGGCCCTTTTCATTGATTTTCATTGATAATTGGTAGACGATTTATTACCTAAGATGTTTTCTAGACTACTTATAGTATTTCCTAACTCAGAGAAAGTCTTTATGTAATTCTCTCATGCAGAAGATAGATCTCGAAAGACTTTCTTTGAACCAGAGTATTAGAACAAACAAGAAAAAAGAGACTGACACAACATGATCTGAAGTCATTGCCTTTGGTTTTTTTTGATCTTATATGATTAGCCCTTCGATTGAAACCATGTGGGATAGAGACAACCCAGTGGGGTAGTTTGTCAAGAGTGAGTTTTGCTACAGCAAGATCAGCAGCTCTGACCCGGCGACTGCAATCTGGATCGACTCCACCGGTCGCCGATCAGGCTTCCATTCCGGGTCCGACCCGTTCAAGGTCGGTATCATGACGATTGATGGAGTACTCGGTCCTCTAGATTTCTTTATTCCTCCTGCCAAAAAGAGGAGAGTGACGATGGTGCATACTTTACTACTGACTTCCACGGATGGCGTTGCAGCTGCTCCCTACTCGGCAGCGTTCGGTGATTGGAGGACAAACCTGTCATTCAGGAATAAGACCCACTCCAGCCCACTCAACCCTGAATCAATGAGAGAAAGTGGATCAACCAGTCAGACATACTAATCAGATTAAAGCCTCATATGGCAGTATACAGATGATTTCTTCTGCGGGGGCATCGACAATGTGTGATGCTGTACATATTACGTATGTATTGATCAAATCATGTAAGCCCTCCATTGCCACGGAGTAGCTAGCATACATGCTGTTCGTTTCATTCGTGATGCGTGAGAACCAGTGTTGCGTCCCTATGGGGTGCAGGATAGCAGAGACTCGAAGATAGAAACAAAGGATAATTTCAAATCAGTAAGAACAATGGTGATCAGGCTACTCTTGAGAAAGTGTGCTAGATACCACATACCCACAGTCTATCAAACTCAACAATTCACCGAATGCAGAGGGTAAACACTTGCTTCCGCACTCCCGCACAGATGAACGTGCCATGTGCCTCCATGTCAAAACTCACAGCATCCAACAGCGGTGCCACAGTCATGCAGCATCGTCACGCACCTTTCGCCGTGGTTGACAGGTCGCCGTGGTTGACAGGTCGCCTTGGACGCATACCCCAGTACCTTCGACCGACCTACATCCGCCCCATAGGTCAAAGTGGAGGAATTGGCGTCGGACTTGGCCTGGATGACCCCGGCCAAGTACTCCCAGATCTCGAGCCCGGCCCTCACAGTGAAATGGCTTTTGATGGTGAATTGGTGAAGTCATCACCTCATATGTTGTTTCAGCGTCTCCAGCAAGACATGGATCAATAGACCGACATGCGTGAACGCCACACAGGAGAGTGCCGGTCTCGACCAGTGTCCGTCGGTGTAGCGGTGGTATAGGGCGCAGAGGTCGAGAACACAAATGCAAGCAAGCTGGAGTAGATCCATATCGATTCAGGAGTTTCTGCAAATTTGCAAGCTTAGCGCCACTGACAAGATGTTTGATATCGGGATCATGGCCGGCTGCTTTCTTACATGCGTGCGGAAAATGGCCGAACTAATGGTAGCGAACAAGACGTAATGATGCGGAGCTGGAGTGAGGATGGAATAAACCTGAAGGAGACGGGGTATAACATACCCTTATTCCAGTCCAACACTCCGCTACTAAAGACAGCAAATGATACTAATACGGCTGCCTAACCACACCAATTCGCATTCCAGCTCCGGGAGTAACTACTAATGACTTTTGATGACCGGGAGGCTCGATCTGGGTGACTAGTACCCAGCCTGGATGTGCGTGAGATGCTACGATATCTTAGTGAGGCCAATGAGATTCCCCAGATACAGAATAGATACTGCATCTAGGTACCAATGTGTGCTAGTTTAAAGTGCAGTGACGCGGCCTCACCGCGCTTAGAAAGCATCTAGTGGAGAACTTCGGATAGCTTCCGGGTCTAGATGATAGCCTCAGCAGACTCTGAACAGAGCTAAGCTTTGCAACTGCGTACTCAGCCGATAGGGCCAATGGCTGGGTATACATCCTTCTCGTTTCCCTCTCTCGGTGAGATTTCGAGTCATCATTGTTCCTGCCGCCAGGGAATCACCTCAGGCTGGAAGTGGTCTGGAGGAGGAGATCATTGAGACTGAAGGCCAGTGGTCTACTATATTCACTACAGTGATTATAGTGATCCCATGAGTCAATATAATATATCCAAGAAATCAACCGAAAACTGATGATTCTGCTGAGCGCATTGCAGGCAACTGTCCGTTACACAGTATAGGTAAATGGTAGCAGCCTTCTTTTGTGCTCGACTAAATACTTAACAGGTCATCTTCTACACTTCAACCAAATTCAAAAATATCAATTCCAGGTTCATATAGTCCAAACCAATAGCGCGTTGCGCGTGATTTCAGCAGCCAGGTCTATCTGAAGGCGGTAAGAGCTACCTGACTGTAAAAAGGCGGCAGAATCCCGTCCCGTCTAAAACGGAAGACAACCGCCTGGTGCGGGTCAGCTGACCGCGAGCCACCCCGATCGCGGTCGGAGTTTAGCCGATGTGTTCTGATGGGCCTTAGGTTATGGCAGCACAATTCCTGACTCTACTCCGTACATTTCGAATAAGTAGTTCAATCAGCCAAGCACTCGAACAATCCGATGGAAACCTACATCTCTTGCTACACATGGCAGTAACCCAGCTCTGCGCGACACGGACAGGAAGAGTGGCGAACTCAGGATCCACGCAACCCATTGAACCAAGGAATACCCCCTTCCCTCGAGCCTATAATATGGGGAAGCGGGGAACGGAAGCGGCCCTGACGACCCAATTGCCGGCCACACAAAAGTGGCACACTGTGCTGTAACTTACATTCTGCTGGCACAGTTCCCCAATTTCGATTCCAGATCGGCGGGTTGAAATCTTGGATCATCTGCGTAAATCTGTCTTCTTACTCATCATGATCATGTTTGCTTGACTTTCGCACGGAAGCTTGTCACACGGTGAACACCGGAAAGCTTGTGCTGCTTGTCTCATTGCACGACTTGCTTTTTTTTTTTTTTTTACTTTTTGTCTCCAAACCTGTCACAGCACATTCCAGCGAGGCTTATCCCATGTTGATTGTTGAGGCAGATGATATCCTCATATTATTAGGTTTATTGTCGAGGTGCTAGACTGTACGATTCAGGCAAGCTGTTCGGTGCGTCCGGCGGCTTGCCCGCTTACCTTCCAAATATATATCTGTTGTACTCGCAAACCCCAGTCATGTTCCAACACACAACAAGTACCGTGGACCAGCACAACAAACTTTGACCAGCTTGAGCTGACCTCCATCACAAAAATAGAATCATGAGGCTGATGCATCATGCGGTGAAGGAAGCAAACGTAAGCTAGCAGCATGGTACGCCTAACTAATACTCAAACCACGTGACACCATCAATGCCGGCAGCACTGACCATCGGCAGCCGACAATCAGAAAAGACACAGTACTTGGATCGTATTATCAAGGTTCAATATTCAATGCTCACGAATCTAAGCTAAATACAGAAAAAAAGAAAAAAGACCGAGCATCTGCGATCCACATTACCAGGATTGACCTCCTGTTCCCGATGAGTACACATACAAGTACGGCGTACACCCGGAGGGTCGTGTCATTGTTCCCGGGCCCTTGTCACGTCACACCCATCTTGTCCTCTTCCGAAAGAGCAACTTTACACAATCATTAGGTTCATGTCCCCCCCCTTTCTTTCTTTCATGGCCTTGAAACGTCAGAATCTAGTAGTTCTGGTAGGTCCCATAGTTGCCGTAGTTGCCGTAGTTTCCGTAGTCCCCGTAGCCGGCCGGGGCGGTGGTGGCGCTCGCCGTGGCGGTCGAGGTCGCGGAAGAGGCGTCCTCTGCCTCCTTGGCGGCGGGCTCCTCCTCCCGCTTGTACGAGCCATAGTTCCCGTAGGTGCCGTAGTTGCCGTAGTCGCCGTAGCTGGCGGGGGCAGTGGTGGTGGTAGTGCTGGCGGCGGAGCTCGTGGTGCTGGAGGAGCTCTCGTCGCGCTTGTAGTTCTGGTAGTTACCGTAGTTGCCGTAGTTGCCATAGTCGCCGTAGCTAGCGGGCGCGGTGGTGGTTGGGGCAGCCTCGGTGGTCGAGGCTTCCTCCTTCTCCTCCTCGGGCTGCTCGTCGCGCTTGTACGAGCCGTAGTTGCCGTAGGTGCCGTAGTTCCCATAGTCGCCGTAGCTGGCCGGAGCCGCGGTGGTGGTGCTGGCAGCAGCAGCAGCAGCAGAGGTGGTCGACTCTTCGTCCTCACGCTTGTAGTTCTGGTAGTTTCCGTAGTTGCCGTAGTCACCGTAGTTACCATAGCTGGCGGGGGCGGTGGTGGTGGCAGGAGCAGCGGTAGTCGACTCGTCCTCACGCTTGTAGTTCTGGTAGTTGCCGTAGCTGCCGTAGTCGCCGTAGTTACCGTAGTTGCCATAATTGGCGGGGGCAGTAGTGGTGGTCGAAGCGCTGGAGGCATCGGCATCGCGCTTGTAGTTTTGGTAGTTACCGTAGCTGCCATAGTCCCCATAGTTGCCGTAGTTGCCGTAGTTGGCCGGGGCAGTCGTGGTGGAGGCGGCCGAGGAGGTTGAAGAAGAAGCAGCAGCAGCCTCATCCGCGTCAGCACGCTTGTAGTTCTGGTAACTGCCATAGGCACCGTAGTCGCCGTAGTTGCCGTAGTTGCCATAGTTAGCGGGGGCAGTGGTGGTGGTGGCAGCAGTGGTAGCGGTCGAGGTGGCGGCCTCGGCCACCGGAGCGGCGCTCACGCCCAGCATGTTGCTGCCCAGGACGAGCAGGAGGCTCTTGGAAAGAGAATGCATGGTGTGTGGACGTCTCAAGACTGAAGAGGGGAGAGGGACAGGAGATCTAGGACAACTGCAGATGGGTGGTTGGGGAACTGCAAGGCAAAGGCCGGATCGCAGGCTGTATTTATAACTGCGTCTGCGAGATTTCTTTCATCGTCCTGATGATCCATAATTAGCAGCAGGAGAAAGAAACATCCGCAGCCGGAGCAGTTACAGCAGACGGTCTGCTAGAGTGCAGTCTATCGACCGGCGTGGGGAAGGCAACCTACAGGTCAGTAAACAGACTGATTGGCCACGTCTCGGATTGTACCATCGCATGGATGTGTGAAGAGAGCCCAAGAACCCAGCCTATGCCAATCAGAAGATGATGAGGAGCAAACGGGGTCCATCAGAGGTCCCGGTTACATGTTGCTTGCCTCACACTCTGTCCCGTGGAGCACCAATATAGAATTGACTCAGATTATTCTGCAAGCCGAGAGATGAGCCTCTCTGCAGGTGGGAGGAGGAGGGAAGGTGGACATTGCCTCGGTCGGACGGAGGAAATGGTCCGAAGCGGGGGGGGAGGGTTAGTAAATGATGTCGACAAGCAAACTTAAGATGCAACAGGCTAGAAGCAGGATTTGGAGGCAAGTGGAAAGTAAGGCATCTTTGCGTCATGTCTCAGATGGGCTTTCTCGGCTTTTGCTGTTGAAAGAATGCGGAGCTGGGCTGTAAGGCGGGCAACACAGCAACAACCGAATATGAGACAGACATGCGGCTAAGCGGCGGATGTCTCACTTGTAACAAATGAGCGGCCTTCCCGTCGACGGGGCACCATGCACTGGCCATGTCTTACTTTCCAAGTCACACCTCCGTCAGTCACATATTGATGGCTATCGATGGCAATCGATGGCAGTTGAAAGTCTAAGATGAGATATTATTAGCAGCGGAGGGTCACGGAGACCCCCAAAGAAGCTGATATCCACACCTCAGGCCATTCGACTTGGCTGGTTCAAGGCTAAGAATAAACATCCCGCCTGATCGTCTTTCTCACATCTACTCCCATTTTCCTGAAGATTCTTTTCTCTTTCTGCATACTGTTGGGCTTTCTCTTTTAAATCTAGATTGGCTGTTTCCACGATGAACCTCCCCAGAGATACCAGCTCCTTCGAGGACAAAATGCCCTCTTCCGAGCGCTCCACCTCCACCGACAGGGAGAGGCTCCTCATAGACGAGGAGGCTACTCAGTGGTCGCAGAACAAATTTTCCTCCAAGCCGTTTCTCGGAGGGTGGTTACGAGTTTTGTTTGTGGTTGCTGTTGCGGTTCTGTCGTGTTTGGTGGGCGTCTTCCTCGGACACAATCAGAGGGACTTGGACGTGTCGTGCACGCGGCGGACCACACAGTACTGTAAGTCTATCCACACTGGGTTAAGTTCAGGAAATGCTCCAGATGCAGTGTCGTGTGGAGAGATGGATTCAGTACCCAGCTAACGGTGATCGCAGCACCTGTCATCGGCCAAGTCGGCCTCAAGTACCACCAACAACCCTTCAACGGCTCCCTGCTGAAGCAAAATATCTTCCGGCAAGATGCGAGCCCAGAAGTGGACGCAGCCTGGGAGTCCCTCGGTGCCAACTGTATAATTACCCCCCTCCTGCTGCATGTAGCCACATACTGACCCGACCCCAGTCCGAGCGATCAGGGTCCCCGTCGAGGATGCCCAGAAATCCGGCTTGGCGAAGGACCAAGTCAAGATCCGGGAGAAATATGGCGGGGGATATCCCGCCAACGTGGAGGGCTTTCATCATTTGCACTGCCTGGTATGTCTGGGAATGTACTGCTGTTACGGCCGTGGAGCTAACTCGAACAGAACCTCCTCCGCCAATCTCTGTACTACAACTACGACTACTACCACAACCTCGGCACCGGTGCCTTCACCAACGACGATTTCATTGTTCGACACCACGTCTGTAAGTGAACTCTCATCGTTGAACATAATGACCCTGGACTGACAACCGCAGCGCACTGCCTCGACGTCCTCCGCCAGGAGCTCATGTGCAGTCTCGACGTCGGCGTCCTCGGCCAAGTCTGGGTGCATCCGGAGCACCCGGAGCCCTTTGTGGACTTCAACACGAAGCACCAGTGCCGGAATTTTGAGGAGATCCGCGAATGGGCGGAGAAGAACCAGCTGCCAGAGACGGTGCCCTCGGATTTCCTGGAGCCGCCCTTGTTGACGGATCGGGTGTATGAGGAGATTCCGTGAGGCGATGTAACTTAGAAGATTGTGTATATAGAGCTGAGCAATGATGACTTGCATATATGACTGCTTTCTTGCCGTTTCCTAGAACATGCATCGAAGTGATCGTGGAAAGCGAACTTTGTCAACCCGATTGTCATTGCGATATAGCAGAGACACGATGCTCATTTAGCACTCCTGTCTCACGTGATCTTTTAAGAACTCTGGGCGCACATACACTAATGTAAATCCTAATGTAGAAGCACTCAACGTAGCCACGGGGCTCTGGAGCTCTGCCTGCCCTCGATACTATCTTTACATGCTCACTTTCCACGTTACCGAACTTCACCGGAGCTCTACCCTGAGTGCAAAATCCGGAAGTGGAAATACCACCAAACCAAGTGGAAATAACCCACCCCCGGCATCACCCACCGGATAATCCCATCCCCGGCCCCGGTCGTCCTCAAAAAACCACTCGCGCCACACCGAATCTGCAATTAAACAACTGAACGCAGAAACTCAAATCCACAGCCCTGAGCCACCACATTCCACCCCAGCTGAGCCCAAATCTCCCTTCCTTTTCTCGAAAAACGCCACCAGAATCCGAAACAAGCCCATAGGTCCCCCAACTTTATCTCAACAATTCCCTCCCCAACCCTAGGTGTACATACATCCAGTACACACCTAACTCCCCAAAACCCACAAGCACAACCCATGCCCCAGACAAGCAAGGAGCAAAATTCTATATGTAAAATGGACCTCCCGCAAATCTCCGCCCACCTCTCCCCAACCCCCCACGCCTACCCCACCTGCTGCCTGGCCCTCTCCAGCACCCTAGTCACCTACCTGGGGACTATCCTGCCCGCCCACCCGGGCTTCACCCTCTCCATCGGCAGCGGCTCCGGCCTGCTGGAGGCGCTGATCACGCTCCGCCACGGTACCGTGACGGTGGAAGGGGTGGAGGTGAGCGTCGCCGTGAACCGGTACATCGACGAGTTGGATATGAATGTCGTGCAGGGGACGTGGGATCTCCTCCCGCGGGCGGCGCGCGCGGCCGCGTGGATGTTCGTGTATCCGCGGGAGCCTGCGTTGGTGAGGCGGTATTTGGATGGGGTTGAGGGTGGTGGTGGTGCGGTGCGGATGGTGGTGTGGTTGGGGCCGCGGGCGGATTGGGGGGATTATGTGGGGTGTTTTGATGAGGGGCTTTGGGTCGGGGAAGAGCTGGGGGAGGAGGTGGGGGTGGCGGGGTATGAGGTTTTGGTGGTTTTGAGGAGATGTGAAAAGGGTGAGGGTGAGGGTGAGCTGGATAAATTGACTGGGGTGTTTGTGTGATTTGATTAGCATGTTTGGGATGGGAATGATATATGTGGGTTGTGCAGCGCTGGAATGAGGGTTCGGTGATGCTAGGTGTTGTGAGGTGTGGGAAGGGGAGGCAGAGTGCAAGGGGCTGTGCTGGTGTCGTGGGTTGCATGCTTGCTGCTTGCTTGTTGGTTGCAGCCTATGCATTAGTTGTGGCTCTTCGAGGAGTGCATCTTCCTCTTTGCCACCATTCTTGAGCTACGATGATACGCCGAGCGAACCCTGGATTCGACCCGGCAGATTCAGCGAGGGCCTTATCTCAAGCTGATATGGCAGTGGTGACATATCATATGGCTCTGAGCTTTCAGCACGCGGCTCGACCGAGAAAGACCATCTCAAAGCAAGCGACACAGCTCTGGCTTTTTCTTGAGATGCCTAACGATTGCAGTTAAGTGAATGTCTAGAGCTCGCCGGGTTGGGAAGTCAAGCCTGTGCTGCCCAGTTCAGAATCTCGCAGAAGATATTTCTCAGGCGAAAGATTGACGCTTATCGATGACTTGGCAATATCTGAACCGCTACTTGAAACAAGCAGTTCCACAACCACTGTGGGGTTGTCTCCACTCTTGCGATAACAAGGCAAATGACACCAAGACACGGAATGTTCTTGTTGCGATAATCACGCACCCTTCAATCTCCTCTGTCCGATGAGCCGTTAGGGCTAGATGTGACCCTGACTCAGTGCGGTGGGGTTATGTTGAGTGAGCGGCTATGCAGTGAAGATCTAGACCCTGATACCGAGGATTGCCAATCTTTGTCGATTATATGATTTGATTGGTGCAATGGCATGGACAGGCAACCCTTGAAGCTGGAATTTGAGATTTACCCTGCAGATTACTACTTGTCGCGACAGAAGAAATGCAAAGGAGAGCTCAATCGTGCGGCAACACTGAAGAGGGCCGGAAGTATCATGCATATAAATTCCACCAAGCTACAAATCTCAAACCAAACATAACTAGATCCCAAGTACCTTCTATCCCCAACTAGTCTATAAACCCATTCTGGTGTAGCCACGAAACATACATCAACCGATAAAAATGCCTACAGCACCGCCACCTTCTCCCCGCCCCGCAACCAGCGCACCTTCTCACTGATCCCCTCCGCCTCAAACACCTCTCGCAGCTCCTGCCCGAACTGCGTGAAATGGCCCCACGACTCGTAGTGCATCGGCACCAGCACATCGGCCCGCAGCGCGCGGAACAGCCGCGCGCCGTCCTTGCCACCCATCGTGATCTGCAGCTTGGGGCCCTCGGGGTCCTCCGGCATCGACACGTGCGCGTTGCCCAGGTTCATCACCGCGGCGCAGACGTGGTACCGGGCCGCGATCTGCTCGAGCTCCGGGATGTAGACCGTGTCGCCGGTGAAGTAGATGGCGTTGGGCAGGTTGTCGCGTCCCCGGCCGAAGCTTTCGGCCGTGACGAGGAACCCCGTGCATTCGGCGCCGGGGACGTGCTGCGTCGGCGTGGCGATGATGGTGAACTGTTGGCCGGCGATGTGCGTGGTGATGGTTGACCAAGGCTCCATGCCGTGCACGGCGGGCCGCGGGGCGAGGTTGCGCGCGCCGTCGACGGTCGTGAAGACCGGGCGCGCGTCGAGCAGCTGGCGGCCCGGCGGGTCGAGGTTGTCAGCGTGGTCTTCGTGGCTGAGGAGGACAGCGTCGATGACGGGCAGCTGGTCCAGGCGCAGCGCTGGGTCGTCTTCGACGCGGAGCACGATGTGGCCGGATGGGAACTCTGTGCCGGCGGGCGAGAAGAACGGGTCGGTGAGGAAGTTGACCCCGTTGATCTCGAGGATGGCGGTGGCGGTGCCGATGTGGGTGATGTTCAGGGTGGGGGCCATTGTTGTTCGAGAAGGGAAACAGAGAGAGAATTGGAGTTTACCCAGGATGCGAGGGACTTGGCAATGCTGGTAGAGTCGAGTGAGTGTGTCCGATCGAGGTACTTATAAGTTCGAACCGTGAGGTCAAATTCAATGCTGATCTTAAGTTCATGACAGATTTGTCAAGTTGAGCCCGCTATGTGGATTGCTTACCCGGCATCCCGCTTAAGATCTCCGGAGCCTAGAGTTGGTTATCAATGCTGCAGGGTTTGTCATTAGTTCCAAGTGACTAAGAAGCCTTTACGTCAGGCGGGTGGAATGCCGGCAGGTGGGATGCCGGTAGTTGGGAGGAATTAGGATGTTGAACAATGGTGGAGATTACAAACATCGGCCGCACCCGTTCTCACAGAATTGGTTGCTAAGTTGTAGGTGAGGATTTTAACTTATATATAAATGGCCTTTTTATTAGGATGCGAAAGCTCAGACTGGCTAAAATGAAGGTAGTGTAAATAAGAAAGAAATTGACCACTGACACAATACTGTACTAGTTATGCTTTGAGCACCTGAGATCACCGCGTTGATTTGCAGTGTAGGAACAGCTGTTTAAAGAAGCCTGACCGTCCTGCCTCATGCACCAAATATCTCTACCTCAAGTAGACCCTGCTAACTGATGGATTCGCAGAACACTGATTGCTACATGGTATATGCCTGCCAACCTGCGAACCATCACGCCGGAGTACAGCACAGTGATATGCAGTTACATTTTGCGCTCTGGTTTTAAATCTGGTTGTATGCCGACGAGTGTGATGCATTGCCACTCCTAGTTTATTCGAATAATATACAACCAACTGGATTCTCATCTCTCTCCGCAGAATGTTGCAGTTGTGAAGGCTGAGGGGATTGCGCTTAGGGCTTGTACACTTCCGCGGCAATGTCGACCCGAAAGAGGTTAGCACAGGGCTGGACTCTTCACATGAGGGACAGTACATCAGAATAGTAACATCCACTTGATATCCATATCATTCCATTACTCGGCAAATCATTCGCGAGACAATATTCTATATCTATCACCACCACGCGACGGTGTCACGCCCTGGCCTGCATCCTCTCCATCTCCTGGATCATGGGACTGGCCTTCCGGATGCGATGCCCGTAGAAGTAAAACACCACCGGGATGGAGATGCACGCCGCCTCCACCAGCCCCAGCAAAGTGCTCGCCCAGTTCAACCCCAGTGTCGCATACATGGAAGGCCCGGCCAGGGGCAGGCATGCTCCCATAATGCTGCGGGTGAGCATGTTGCCCGCCAGCGCCGAGGCCGTGTAGATCCCGTACGAGCGGGCTAAGTAGTTACTGGCGTAGATGAACACGCACGCGTTGCCCGCCCCGAACGGGACACCGGAGAGGATGGGCACGATCCAGTGCACGTTGGGCGTGCACGTCCACGCGAACCACAGCTGGCCGACGGCGAGCAGCGTGGCTCCCAGGCAGACCACGCTGGCCATGGCCTCAGGGGGCACAAGGCCAGTGGCGGGATCTTTGCGATGCCGGTTGATGAGCCTGCGGAAGAGCGGCTCGGATGCGATGGCCAACAGCACGCCGACGCCGATTCCGACGAAGGACAGACCGCCCATGCCCGGAGACCAGCCCCGCTCAGTCTGGAAGGCGATGGGGAAGGCCACGAAGCAAAGGTAGAGGACGCCGTAGATGAGCGCGACGTAGACGTCCCAGAAGATGCTGAGATTTCGAGTGTAAGTAAGCGTTGACGAGGAGCTGGACTGGGCAATCTCTTACCAAATGGGCTCGGTGAAAAGCATGACGAACGGCCGGCTAAAGCCCGCCTTCACTCTGGCGGACAGACTCTCCCCGGCATCGTACCGCGTCCACCATTTGGGATCGCCAGTCTGTTGGCGCATCTTGGCTGCTCGCTGGCGCAGAATCACCGGCGCGTAGGTTTCGCGGATGCACGCCATCAAGGCCAGGATGGCACCCCCGATAATCAGCACTAGCCAGTTCGTCCACCGCCACCCCAGATGTTCGAACACGAAGCCTCCAATTATTGGTCCATAGACGGGCCCGTTTGTCGGACCGATGGACCAGATGCCGAAAGCCATGGCGCGGTGCTCGTCGGAGACCACATCGTTCACTGAGGCGGGCGAGTTCCCCATGATCGCGCTGCCGAAGAGGCCTCCAAAGAATCGGCTGATCAAAATGGCTTCGATGTTCGTGGCCAGCGCACTCGGGAGGATGAGGATCAAGAAGAGGGCCATCGAGAAAAGGTACACGGGTCGCCGGCCGATGATCTCGCTCAGCGGCGCGAACACGATCGTTCCGATGCCCATGCCGCAGAGGTAGGTTGTGACTCCGAGGAGGCCGACGATCTTCGAAATGTGAAACTCTTTCTCCAGACCGGGAAGTCCAGACGTGTACAGTGTGCTGAACAGGCTGACCACGGTCGCACCCAGGCTCATGGTGACCACCGTCAGGCCTCGGTACCAGATCGGCCAGAGGCGCGGATTGGCCGGGTCATTCGGCTCCCAGTCCAGCTCGTACTCCGGGAGGTTGGCTAGACTGGGTAGCTTAGATATCGTGGGCTCAGTGGTCTGGTGTGTGTAGCTCTCTGCATCAGCAGTGTAGCTGCGAGTCAACGTCGCATCCTCGTTCAACGCGCGTTCGGAGTCAGGGGCCTGCGGGTCAATCATTGTAGTGAGCCTACCCTGGAGACCAATCTGCGCTAAGAATGAAGACCGGGTGGCTGGCATTTATACATTCCTCCCCCACGGGTTCCATATTTTGATATAGATGGAACCGGTGGGATGAACCGAGTGGGATGCCGGCCAACTGGTAGAGCTTAGTCAATCCCACATCGAAAGGGGGGAGAATCTTTGTCACTTCCGCCACTTCCATTTCTATCCCACTCACCACCGAAAGCTGACGACTGTGCGACTTTTCTGAAAGTTCAAACAATGCCATCTCAAGCAAATACTCGACCAGCCAAGTCCCATTTCCCATGTGTTCATCCAGGCTGCCGCGCGACTTACCAGCGCAAAGAACATCTGAACAGACATTTAGCACGCCACGACCGGGCCCATCGCTTCTGCTGCCCACACTGTAGCAGTACTTTAGCCAGAAGGAATGTCCCCACTGCCCAGTCTCTTATGCAGGACAGCCCTACTGACTTCTCATCCAGCGACCTTCTCCGCCGCCATGTCCGGATCTACCATCCCGACAGGCAGCCTCCCTCGGCCCGGACACCCAAGGCCTGCAGCAACTGCCATGCTCGCAAAGAACGCTGTGATGGCGGCAGTCCCTGTGCTCGATGTGCGCGACGAGGGGCGAGCTGCTCACTTAATCCCCATCTGGATCTCGCTCACGAGGAGGGCTGTGAAAACGCCTCGGAAACCCGGGGGCTTCTCAGCATCGATCTTGTGGCGTCAGTCGCCGACGCATCCCGGTGGATCGGCCATGAGTATATCGACATCTACTTCAACAAGTTCCATCCCATCTGGCCGTTCCTCCATCGGACCACCTTTTACCCGGCTAAGGAACCATGCATCCTCCTCCAATCCATGTTGATGATGGGGTTGTTGATCAAAGGGGACCGGGAGGCGCGGCACACGGCGATGCGGTTCCACGACCGACTATTGTCGGCGATCAGGGCTCAAAAAGTGAGCGTGGACATCACCCCAATCCATCAAGACTAGTCGAGTCGGAAGGGTAACCTCGCACAGGATCAATGGCATGTACCAGAGTCGATGGGACACCCTGACGATAGCAGACCATGGCCCATGGCGACATACCAGAGCATCCTTCTGCAACTGATATTTGCCGTGCTGACGGCCAAACCGGAGATCCAAGTGGACCTGAACTGCCGCTTCCGGCTCCCAGAACCTACCTACGAGCTTCTCACTGCGCTGGTGGCCACCTGCCGCCGACTGGGGCTGTTCTCGTATCCGAACATGCTCGCCCGGCATCATCCGACTGCCCCGGTGGCGCTTGTTTGGGTGAGCGTGGAGGAGACCAAGCGATTTGGTTTGGCTTTGTACAAGCTGTGCCGTTTGTGCAGCAGCAGCACCTCCTCTAGTCGAGCGAATACGGACAGTGGTGCGGATGAGCTTCTGACACTCGCGGACTTGGACTTTAGTATGCCGGATAGTGACGACTGGTGGAATGTTGCCTCAACGACGGACGTCTCGACTCCCCGACACACGGGCTGGCACTCGACAGCCAGGGATAACCGCAACCCCGGTGGCTGGATCTCCCAGGCGTCAGCTCATCTACGTGACCGTGGGGTTAGGTTGGACTGGATCTGATTCCTTCCGTGTGTTGTTACCGAGCTTCTTGTAAATAGCCACTGCTACTGCCCCTTTTGTTGCTGAGCACCCTGACAGGATATCTAGCTCAACGAGAGAGTCGACTAGTGAGATTGGGGAATAAGAAAGGCAATTCCGGATTGATAATCTCACTGTGCAGCCACGATTCAATCACTACGCCTGTTAACAAGGATATTCCGACTAGCAACCGCGGGAGAGCTGAGATAATGCACATGGGGGCCTAAATGGGGGGTTGGTGGGAGCCACTCAAAGAAGGTTTCGCACAAGTATGGCGCTGTTCGAGCGTTATTCTGGCTAGTGCAGTCAGCGGCCTGTGTCAATACAAACATATGTACCGAGCGTCTGTGCGGCGCTAGAACACGTTTGATTTGACATGGGATTTGACTGCTCGTTGATCGCTGCTGATCGGGACCTCCGCCGTCGGTTGCTCTCGCACATGCTGGGACATCTTCATCCCTGGAAACCACCCTTACATGATGAAAAGATCAAGCGGATGATTAGTGCGAATTGACAGGGGCAGGACTATTGATCCGCCTGCAAAGCTCCAATCAACACGGGGTACAGAAGCGAGAATTGGGTCTGGCGGTAACAGAAATGACAGGTCCGAGATGCAAGGGGGACGATGCGGAATGTGCTGATGGCACAAATCCAGTGGTCAAGGCAGCGAAAACAACCCGATAGGCAAGACTCGAGAGGAATAGAAGAAGAGGAAAAGGTAGAACATGCCAATAATGCCAATAAAAGGAAGATCAGAAGGCAAAACAGGAGTAAAAGAGGTATATAGGTGAGGTCTGTGGCTTATAACGTACTTCGAAGATCCTTTGATCCCGCGGGAATGAGAATATTCACCTCTTAGGAGAGCCGTGTTCGAGCAAAAAGGATTGGTGCCAATTTGAATGTTTCATGATCAAAGACACCTCGAATGTGCCTTCCGCAGAAGTCCGGACTATAGCTCTTGGGGATGTCGCCGACGGAACTATCTACTATCCTGGTATCGGAGAATCCGATGAGTTCCCGCGGCCATCCTGATCATTCTGCCCTTCTGCGTACTCTGCCCAGCCCACAAATCCAAGCGTCAACGGTCCGGCTCAAAAGACGAATAGACCCGGCTTGCAGTCGCATCTCTTGCAAATCCACTCTAGAATTGCAGTCTCTGAGCCGGAACTCACTGTGAAAACTACCAATGTCATGGTGACACACAAGGTTGAGATGCGTCCTGAACGGTGATGTGAACATTGCACAACTTGTCCCGCTGAGAAATGCGTGGTGGTCGATTTTGTCTTCATCTTCCATATTACTCCCCTACTTTTCCCAATCGAATTTGGTATGCCGGGACGAAACGGATAAGTAAGTCGGGTATGTCTCGATGCGATGCGGGAAGTCATGAAGATCTTTCCGACACCACTCCCGCATGGATCTGATGCCGGCATATAGTGTCTGCAGCTCTTCTGGCTATTCTTTCCGGTAGTACCACGGCGGGAAACAAAACGATGAATCAGATCGCGGGACAGATACCGGTAGATTCATATGCAGTGGATCTCAATAACAAGGGACATCTGCTAGCGGTATAGCGCATGCCTGGGCCGAGGATCTCCTTCCAGGCTGGGGGGCTCGTGTAACCTTTCGAGAGAGGATTGTGATTTGGTCGATCACCAATTAACCTTTTGAACAGAGAGAAAGCATTCACAGGAGACCGACGTTTTGGAGCCGGCTGCTTGCTGGTGCAGATTTGGTGAGAGTTGAACTGCTTTGGGGCAGTTCGGCCTTAAATAACCACGATATAGGGCTTCGCGCAGTTGTACATGCTGCGGGATGTAGATTGTGAGGGGGAGAAATTGCTGAAACTCCTTGCGGTGTGCTACTCACTGTGAGAGTCAGTGTGTAGAGATGTAATCCTAATTAGGGCATAGCTCCTCCCCCAACACCGCCGGGGCTTCCGGCGCAGCTGGATCCTCATTGCAGCAACGACATCGAACAGGCGCAGATCAGAATCTCCGCCCACTACGACACCTCCAACGTGCTGTTCTCCTACTTCCTGTCGCCAGAAATGGGCTACTGTATGTCATCTTCTCACTTTTTAAAAACAGGGAGGCGGTGGAACAGGTCCTGCACGTGATGGCTAATACTTCTGACTGCCTTGCACAGTACAACTTTGTCGTGGCAGAGACGAGCTTCCGGTTGCAGCTGTTGAATACCTTTAGACTCACGGCGGCGAGGACGCCCGGGTCGGAGGTTAGCGATGAGTCGTTGCCGTATGTGGAAGTGTAAATGCACTCTTTTTTACAGGGCTGGAGAGGTCAATCAAATGGACCTGCATGATGATACTGCGGGGATTTGTGTCGAGATAGAGGAGATATCGCTTGACTGGACACCGTTGATCTGTCTCCTTTAACGTATTGCAAGTCCAAACGGAATGAAAGGGATACTAGCACTTCTAGTCTCATGGGTAGAACTATACAGCATAAGCTCGAAAACACTTAGTGAGAAGAAAGTAATGTTTGAGTGCTTTGTATTCTGATTTACTCATCATCTTTATATACACTAACACATTTCTCGATATCAATGAAGACTTGTAAAGCTAGTTAATATCCTTGATTCCAGTATTATAGGTGACCAAAAGTATACAAATACTAGTCTCGGTGACTGCAGAAGTATCTTATTTATCTATTCTTTTCAGTAACAGATTATCTATTTTTAATCTCTAAAAATATACCAGTAAGCCTATCTTAAATAAAATATACTGTTTACTACTATATTGCTCTATAAATCTTCCCGTGTTACAATTATAAAATTTATCTATTCTTTCTTTTTTTACAGACTAAGTAGAGGTATATTTTCCAGCTGTATAAACCAACTTATTAAAGCAATTATTCTTTATTTTATAGAAAGTTTTTAGGCACGTTAGTAATACCGATCTAAGCCCGGAAATAAAAGTTTAAACTTACCCGTATAATAATTCTTCTAAAAGTAAAAGCTTATAGCGGTAGTATCTATTATAATAGTACTTATACTTATACTTATACTTACAGTCTTACTCCCCGCAGAACTAATATTTATATTTAATATAGAATTTTTCTTTAATTTTACCGCTTCTATAATATCCTTCAATTCTGTGCTAATCTGTATTTAATATATATAGATATTAATAGCAACTGTCTTATTATAATATACCCCGAACTTGGACTCCGTCCGTCCCGTCTATATATTAGCCGTCAACCTGGTTTCTTCCCCGGCAGTTCCGAGAATTTGCTGTTTATTCTTAAAATAGAACTTTACCTATTCTAAACAGTTTATATAGATTATTATTTCTATCGAATAAACTATATCAGTATTAATAATACAGAACTACTGTGTTTTTTATTTATTTAAGCTATCTGCCTGATACTATAGATACAGCTGCCCGCTTTTAAACTCAAAAAAAAACAGAATATTTACTTTATTAGCAGCGGTATTATTACCGGTATAAACTTTACTAGATTTTCTATTTCAGATTAGTATACTAATTATATCTTATATCGCTTGTTGGCTAAAAAAAAAAAAAAAAAAAGTATAATTAAAAGATTATTAAACTCTGCTTAATTATTTCCAGCAAGAATTTATAGCCGATATAATAGATCTTTTCTTCTTTAATCTTATTAGCTAGAACATGGTACTCGGCGCGGATATAGTTCTTCTTACAGTAGTAATATAGGGCTGGAATATTATAAAAATTACTAGCTAGCTTAATATAAAAATTATTAGTATTTATAAAGATCTTTTGGTCGCGTGCTTCTTCGAGATTAAAAATATTTAAAATAAAAGAAGGGTTACCGTTGGCGGCGGAGAAGCTAAAAAGAAGAATAAAAAAAACTAAAAAAAAAAAAAAATAAGTATTAGAGCGAAAAACAAGAGATATATTTTATAATAAAAAAATACTTAATTAAATTAGATAAAAGAGTCGAGAAGAAATATGTAATTATCTAAAGCTTAAAATATAATAGTCTATCCGGGTTAGATCCTAAGTTTTTATAATAATTCAGTGTCAGATATTTATAATTAATATAAACACCTCGTGGAGGCCAGACAGACGGAATTATTAGTATTTTCTACAGTAATAAGCAAGAATTAGACAGGGTTTAGAATTTAATATATAAAACTGCAGATATAAATAAAGAATAAAGAAATAGGACCGAGTTAAAAGAGCTGTAGCGGCATCTGGATGTGCCTTAGATTCTTCTATCAGCAATCCATTTACCCTCTTCGGTCACATCTCCCTGATTCCAGTATTATAGGTAACCAAAAGTGTACAAATACTAGTCTTAGTAACTGCAGAAGTATTTTATTTATTTATTCTCTTTAGTAACAGATTATCTATTTTTGATTCCTAAAAATATACCAGTAAGCCTATTCTAGATAAAATATACTATTTATTATTATATTGCTTTACAAATCTTTCCGTATTACAGTTATAAAATTTATCTATTCTTTTTTTTTCTATAGACTAAGTAGAAGTATACTTTCCAGCCGTATAAACTAATTTATTAAAATAATTATTTTCTGTTTTATAAAAAGCTTCTAAACATATTAGCAATACTAATCTAAGTTCGGAAATAGAAGTTTAAATTTATCTGTATAATAATTCTTCCAGAAGCAAGAGCCTATAGCGGTAATATTTATTATAATAGTACTTGTATTTATATTTATATTTATAATTTTATTTTCTACAGAACCAGTACTTGTATCTAGTATAGAATTTTTTTTTAATTTTGTTATTTTTATAATATTCTCCAACTCCGTGCTAATCTATATTTAATATATATAAATATTAATAGTAATTATCTTGCTGTAATATATCCCGAACTTAAACTCTGTTTGTTCTGTTTATATATTAGTTGTTAGCTTAGTTTCTCCCCCGGCAGTTCTAAGAATCTATTATTTATTCTTAAAATAGAACTTTACCTACTCCGGGCGGTCTATATAAATTATTATTTTTATTAAATAGACTATATTAATATTAACGGTATAGGATTATTATATCTTTTATTTATTTAAGCTATCCGTCTAATACTGTAGATACAGCTGCCCGCTTTTAAACTTAAAAAAAAACAGAATATTTATTTTATTAGTAGCAGTATTATTACCGGTATAAACTTTGCTGGATTTTTTATTTTAGATTAGTATACTAATTATATCTTATATTGCTTATTAGCTAAGAAGAAGAAAAAAAAATATAATTAAAAGATTATTAAACTCTGCTTAATTACTTCCAGTAAGAATTTATAATCGATATAATAAATCTTTTTTTCTTTAATCTTATTAACCAGAATATAATATTCGGCGTAAATATAGTCCTTCTTGCGGTGGTAATATAGAACTAAAATATTATAAAAATTGCTGGCCAGCTTAATATAAAAATTATTAATATTTATAGAGATTTTTTAGTTGTATGCTTCTTTAAGGTTAAGAATATCTAGAATAGAAAAAAAATTACCGTTGGCGGCAAAAAAGCTAAAAAAAAAAATAAAAAAAACTAGAGAGAAAAGAAGAATAAATATTAAAATAAAAAGCAAGAAATACATTTTATAGTAAGAAAATACTTAGTTAAATTAAATAGAAGAATTAAGAAGAGATACGTAATTACCTAAAGCTTAAAATATAATAGTCTATCCGGGTCAGGTTCCAAGTTTTTATAGTAATTTAGCGTCAGATATTTATAGTTAATACAAACACCTCGTAGAAACCAAACAGACGGAATTATTAGTATTTTCTATAGTAGTAAACGAGAATCAGACAAAATTTAAAATCTAACATATAGGACTGCAGGTATAAGTAAAGAATAAAAAAATAAGGCCGAGTTGAAAGAGCCGTAGCAGCACCTGGATATGCCTCGGATCCTTTTATCAGCGATCTATTTGCCCTCTTCGGTCACATCTCCCTGATGCCTTCAAACCATGGGGGCCAAAATCGGGATCGACTTCCTACACAATGACACATCAATGACAGCAGCTGGACCAGATACAGAAGATATGTGATACAACACGCGATTTGAATTATTTGGTATCGCTTCAGATTCCCAAAATATAGATGAGCGGCCTGTGACATTCTGGCTTGTTCTTATCCATGTTTCGGCTGGCGTAGGTCAAATTTGCCAGAGAAAGACTACTTATTATATCTCTTTCGTAGATCGGAACAATGAAATCAGTGATATGACAGGCGCAATATGCGCGTTGTGACACACAGGGTTGTTTCCCTTCTGATAAGCGAGGCCCGTGTTTAATTGGAGTTCGGCTGTCGAAATTACCGGAATAGGCAATAGTGCATGCTAGGTCCGACTCCGATGCCGAGGGCCGCGCCTCACAAAGCGATAAGCGATGAACTTCATTCTCAATCTGCTCTGAATGTCTTTCTTCTCCCCACCCTATCTCTTGCGTGTGCCACTCTCCAAGATCGTTTGCTGAAGGCTACGGTCTCAAATGGCAACCCCTCGTCGCAACGGGCAGCTTTCTTCCTGCGAGCCATGCAGAAAAGCGAAGCTACGATGCGACCACCAGAGTCCCGTTTGTGGACGATGTCTCAGCACCAATCGAAATGAGCTCTGCTTCTATCACCCAGCTCCTCAGACCCAGCCGCGTGCATCCCCCATTGGCGTTTCATCACGAAGATCAAGAAAGCAAAGACCAAACAATCAGGTCACCTTTCGTGTGGATAAGAGAATATCCACCGCAGCCGCGCAAGGTCCGCTGCCAGCTTTGCCGTCGGGTTTGTCGCCGGTGATCGAAGACGCCAAGACACTATGCGACCAGCACCTCCCGCGATGTGCTGGAAAGAACAAGCGGAACCAAAGAACAGGTCTTTTCGGGTTAGTCTTGGCCCAAGACATCTTTAGCGAGTATGAAGATAGCTTGCAAAGCGATGATCTCGCTCCTGAAGCGGCGGCATCGACGACCACGGCTCACCCAACCGACCGTGACTCAGATCAGATCAAGCGTGGGGCTTGGATTCTGTTGCACCTGCAGAAGATCCGTTGGTTCCGTGCGATCATTGAGCTGAAGAACAAGATCTCACCTGGATGGGTTTTAGGCCCTGCTTTGACACGTGCCCTGTGCGATTCCATGGAGAGGATGTACGACTCGGCCGTGGGTGGCTCTCCGGACACGCACGCATCCTTACTACGCCTGTCGCGCCAGATCTGTACCAACACATCGGAGGATATCCGAACGCACGCAGCCATGAGCGCCAACGAGTATTTTGAGTCGATCACGGCACGGTGGGAGACCGTCGGTCTCTTCTTTGCATTGCTTGGGACAGCACTGTTCAATTCCCCCGACAGCGATCCCGTATTCACTAATCAAAACCCGTCAGAACTGTCGAAGGCTCAACTTCGAAGCATTTCCACTACTGCGGGGGAGCTGTGCTGCCAGTTCTGCAACAGCGCCGCAACCAGCAGTGATCCCCTTTGCTGGCTCATGATCCAGCAGGTAGCCCTTCTGACTTCGATGTTTGGGGATAGCGGTATGTACACTTCTCCTTCGTACATTCTCGCCCGCAAGCGAAATTGAACGGCGGCTGAAATTGCGATAGACTACAGAGTGTGGCAGAAGCTCGGAGACTTATCGACCATCGTTTATGCATTCGGCCTGCATCAATCCGATCGAGACGTCCAACCAAGCCTCCCCTTCTTTTTGGTGGAGATCCGGAAGCGGGTGTTGGTGTGTGCGTATGCAATGGACAAGGAGCTGGCAACCTCTTTAGGGCGTCCCCCCCGGATCTGCTCGCGATACTGCCATCTCCCGCTTCCCTTGGATATTTCCTATGAGGAGATGGTTTGTCCTGGTACCACGGAGGAGACCGCACTACTGAAAGTTGATGCGAATGGTTGGAACACAGAAGGGAGATTCACGGTGGGTGTCAAGCTTCGCGTTGTGTTGATGACGAGTCTGCTGCGAGAAAGCACCTTAGAGCTGTCGCTAAGCCCCGAGATCCGGAATCTTACAGCCAAAGTCGAGTTCGTTACATCTGAGATTCCTAGCATTACTATGATTCAAAACTGACTTCCGCGAGAATGGGCGCAGAGACTTGATCCAAGAGTGCCGAAAGATGCAACAAAGCCTGCCTACCTTCATGCGTTGGTCGGCCGAGGAAGCGGCGACGGGTGCATACCGCTCAGCCCAAGACGAGGGCCGCGTCTTCGCACACATGGAATTCACCTACCAGGAGTTTTTGTTGCATCGCATCCTACTCAAGCGCCTGGGAGTCACATCACTAGGTCTTACAGAGAGCGCCGTGGATATTCTGACGACACTGCTGGACACCATTGCCATGCAAGCTCGATCGGGGAAGTCCGCTATCGACATGTCCTGGGATGTACGACTACTTTGACCGTTCCAGACCCTCTGCTCTGGGATCACAATCATCTGACTTACCCATCTCCTACAGTTGTGCTACATGGGCCTGCCTGCCGCAGGTGTGCTGACCTCGCAACTACTTGCCGGGCGCAATTCCCAGAAACCACCGTCGAGCCCGCCACCGCTACCGGCCAACTTCCGCTCCCGCGCCGTTCAGAAACTGAGTGTTTTTGTTTCCCATCTGACGTCGCTAGTGCAGAACCACGACGGGAATTATGAGGTGGCCCAAAAGGGGGCGAAATTCATTCGATGGGCATTGGACCAGGTTCTTTCTCCCCCGCCAGTTCCGCACCCGGCTGTATGGAATGAAGACCCCGACCTGCCGCAGGGCTGGCTTCTGGACTGTGATTTGACTGAGGACTTTGACTTCTTGGCATGGTGTGATACTGTGAATTGGTCGCAGGACTCCTTTTTAAGTCTTGCATGAGCGGGATATCTGGATGGATATCCTGACAAAGTCTGCATCACGAAAGCTTTGTCTCAATACAAAGTTTTGACAGCAAAGGACAAGCTCGAGGCCAGGAATATTGATGGAGACTAAACAGAAAAATCGGGTTCCATGAGGGAAATAAGGACAAGGTTCGGTTGCATGCAGTGTGCGATAGTCTTTGCTCTCACATACCATGCCGATAATATATTCCACAGTACTCAAACGCAGCCAAAGGCAAGCAATTACTTCTGAACAGTGTGATCCACCGCCTCCGGTACCGTGACCAACCCCCTCTTCTCCTTCGTCCGCCACTGCATCGCCTTCAAAATTCCATACAAGACGGTCAACGTCGGCATGGCCACTCCCTTGGCCCTGCCCTCGCGCACCGCCTCGCCCACCAGATTCTCAAACTCCGTGAACCGCCCGCTCCGCACATCCACCTGCATACTCGGCGGATTGTACATAGTGATCGGATCCATGGTGATCATAAAATCCAGGGTCTCGTCGGGCAGCTCCACGCCCGCGCACGCCTTCGCCGCAGCCTGAATCTCCCGCATGGCTGGTTTTACGAGGTCCTCAATCGCCCCCTCCGCCAACTGGATCCTCCCCGTATCAAGATCGGTGATGGCACAGATCGGGTTCAGGCACGCGTTGTACAGCAACTTGCGCCACCGACTAAAAGCCACGTCGGGGTTGAACTGCGGCTGGCACTTCCCGCCCGCGCCGTAGATGCGCACGAAGTCCTGCGCGGCGGCGTCTTCGACCTCCGGAGCGAGGCCCGCATTGCGGAAGGCGCCGATGTACAGCTCGTCGTCGTCTTCATGGACGATCTTCCCCGGGGCGACTTGGTGAGAGCCGCAGAAGCTCACGCCGCTGAGGATGATGTTGGTGGGGAAGGCGGATTGTAGGGGTTTGTGGATGTTGAGGCCGTTTTGGAGTAAGACAATGCGGGTGTGGCCCGGGGTGACGGCGGGATGGATTAGTGTCGCCACGGATGGGGGGATGTCGGCGTAGTTCTTGGTAGTTACGATGATGTAGTCGTAGGGAGGAAGGGATTCGGTGGTGAGGTCGGGGATGGTGTTGCGGACTGGTCTTGGGTGTTAGCTGAGACGATTCAGGAGGCTGAGGTCGTTGAGGTCGTCGAGAGAGGGCGGAACAAGAGGGCTCCGTACGAATGGATGGTTTGAAGCCTTCGACCTCGCCGTGGTCGATGGATTTAATGCAGAAGCCATGTGCCTTGACATGTTCGTAGTTCGATCGCAAGACGGCGGTGACAGTGGCTTGGGCGCCCAGTTCGAGGTTGAGGGCCCCGATGGTGCCGATGCCGCCGCAGCCGATCAGGAGGACGTTAGCTTTGTTCTGCATTTTGGTTGCTACAGCTGTGATTAAGCAGGATGATGTAGGTTGGTTTGGGCAGATAAATATCGAGCCGGAGGGGTTCCAGGATCCAAGTTATCTCGCAGCTTATCAGATTAGGGCTGCAGGCTGGAGGATTTCCTTCGATTTCCCCGCTTTGGGAATCAAACAGGCAAGTCATCCCGGCCTCACTTTCCGTTCTTATCTCCGCCTCTTCCCCCTCTTTTCCTCTTTTCTCGAGATGACCTCCCCCATTTGATCGCCATCGATTGCATCTTTATGATTCTTCTTTATCGATAAAATAACAGATACCATGACCGATGAACAGATAGACACGACGCCTTCCCCGCACAGCCTCAAGCCCGCCTCGATCCGGTCACGGTCGCTGGGCGGCTGCGAGACCTGCCGCCGTCGGCATGCCAAATGTGATGAGACACGGCCATCCTGTCAGATGTGTGAGCGAGCGGGTCTCATTTGTGAGCAGTATGGCATCCGACTTCTGTTTGACTCCGGGGAGAGTCAAGGCTCGCGTTGTCGACGGCCGCTCTTCACCGAGCACTGCCGCCAGCAGATGAGCGAGCAGCTGGTGGCCAGCCTCAAACCCCACAATGTCAACATTGTGCTCTCTCGATTGGATGGGGACTGTGAGGAGAGGGACGAGATACCCCCGACTCAGAGCTTCTTCGCTCAGTTGGGACCGTTTGGTGCCTTCCGTCTCGTTCAATCTAAGCCCGACCCCAGCCCCGTCTTGATAGAAACTCTCCCAGCACACTCGGAGCTACCACTGGTAGAGATTCCTCCGGAAACTGGGCTCGATCTCGCGCTGGAGGATGCCTTTGCTAGTGATCCCTTGCTTGATTGCCTCTTTGGTAACCTGGAAGTCGATGGTTTTGGGGAGCTGTCGACGCAGAACTTCTTCAGTGCTGCCATGCCGCTATCCGAGGGGGATGACTTCTCCTCCCCATCCCAGTCCCTCACCAGTGGCTTGCTGATGGGGCCATCGACCGCCTCGTCAATGGGGCTGTCGTCTCCATTCTTGTCCGCACCAAGTCTGCGGTCCCCTTCGACCGTCACTAATCGCGCACCACCCGACGCTCCTTTCCTTCTGTCGGTCTACAAGCACGACGTAGTACCACTCTTCTCGCTAGTCCAATCGCGTAAGAATCCCTGGGAGGCATTGTTTGTGTCTAGCGCCATGGAGACCCTGGCCCGACTGACCATGGGTGAGAACGTTGCACCGACGCAGATGACCATCTTCAGCGCCATCCTCGCCACGGGCGCCTTTGCTCAACGAGGAGCCTCGGCCACGCGCAGCTCGGCAAATTACTGGGAAGGGCAAGCAGAAGGCCTTGCGGCGGAGGCGCAAACCTACCTCAAGCGGGCCTTGCGAGACGCGTCATCGACCGTCAAGAAGGTCAAGTACAAAGACATCCTCATCGCCCTCCTGTGCATCCATACCGTCTCGGTACGCATTCCTGATTCCATCCTCCTGGACATCACTGATTGATCCAGGCGTATCAGGGTAGCGAAGAACGCGTCCGTCGTTGTCTGCTTGACTGCGAGAATTGGGTGCGCTTCCGTGGCTTGCCCAAACCCCGCAAGTCGCGCAAAGTCCGCCTTCTGCACCACTGCTACGTCTACCTACGCATCTTTCACGAAAGCACCTCGGTGCTGCCCCCGGTGCCGCCGGACGGGGAGATTGACCATGCCTCACCGGAGGCTACCGTCGGATCCATCGCGTCCAGCCGGTCATTCCGGCTTCGCCAATGGGAAGGCCGCCTCGACCAACGCATGGAGGAGCTCAAAGAGCCGCACCAGGGCGAGAACGACCTCCACCTGGAGATCCCCGGGCGGTGGGACTCGACCATGTATCCGCAGGTGTTCGGGCTGCCGGAGCCGCCGTTCTTCCTCCTCTCGCAGGTAACTCGGCTGGGCAACGAGCGGGATCTCGCCGACGCGGGTAGCAGCAGCAGCACGCTGGATTTCAAACAGTTCAATGCGCGGGCACGCAGCCTTGAGCGCTGTATTTCCGCATGGCGGCCGCCGGCCCTCGCTGGCGAGGATGATGGCACGGCGGATGCGGTGGAGCGCCGCAACGCCCGCCGCAGCTCCCAGCTCAGCAGCGTGTTGCACAAGGCGTTGCTGATCTTCTTCTACCGCCGGATCTATGATGTGGATCCGATGATCCTGCAGGATAAAGCGTGGCAGGTCCGGGAGGCGCTCGCCCAGTATGACGAAGAGATTGAGGGTCAAAGTGCCGCGTCGTGTGTGGCGGCCCCGTTCCTGTGGGCGGCTTTTATTGCCGCGTGCGAAGCAATCGACCCGGCGTTGCAGAGCAGGTTTGTGCGGTGGTTCGAGTCGGCTGCCCAGCGGAGCAGCGTCGGGGTGTTTGAGCACGCGCTGGGCGCCATCCGGCTGGTCTGGGAGCGCCAGCGTCAGAGTACGGGAATTACGGCTAGCTGGCCGCAGATCCTGCGCGAGGAGGGGATCAGTTTATACTACATATGATGCCTCCGCCCAGAGCTTCTTCCAACTCAAAGCTTCCGTGGTTCTTGTGGCCTACCCACTGCATAGTCTCTCCCGACTTTCTACCCAGCATCCCCTGGTGAAACCGTTGACATGGTCATTCCTGGCAGCGTAACCAGAATCGGCCCTATCTCCCACCCTTTCATCATCACCCAAAGAAGTCAAGAGGACCATTTATCACGCACGCACCTACAATTCGAAGGGTGCAGCCTCACCGCGTCTCCTCTGACCATCCTTTCCTCCCTTCCATCAACGGCAGCAGCAGCCGGCCCTTCATCGCCGATAACCACCATCCACAATCCACAACCAAATCGCATGTTATTCTTTTCCACGAACCTCCATATGCAGAACCCTTCATCCTCATACCTCTAAACGTTCAAAGGATTTCACAATTCCACGAAATATAATGCAAGACTCATCGAATCCCCCACCCCGCCAAGTAAAGCGTGACGGATTGCACCTTTCCGCGGAATGTGATGTTCTTCAGCTCGAGGGCTTCGAGTGGAGGTGGCAAAGATCAATGCAAGGCTGGCCTTGGAAAGGATTGCCAGGGGGGAGACATGTATTGTGTGCACGATGGTGTGACCTTTGTATGACTGCAGCATCCACGGGGTGGGTTGCAATCTTATCGAACCTAGACCTTCAAGAAACTCAGGATCCAGAGTATTCTGAAATGTGCCGGTTGTGAGAATGAGGGGTCGAGAATTTACGAGTGAAGCAAGGGGGCAGAGCGGCGAGACAAACCCGTCCAGAAGCAGTGGTTGTGCTCGGATGTCCGTGGTGCGGTGTGACCGCTCATTTCCCCAGGAGGTGGGAACTCGTAAGAGCTTGGGGAAGGTGACTACTTTTACCTGGCGTTATATGAATGGTGAAGGAGCCAGCGGCGTTGGGGGTTTGTAGAAAGCTGAGGGGAAAGTCCAAGAGACGGGCACTGTGCCATTGGCTTTCAATGCGGTCTTAATATTGAATCTGGGATGTGATGCGCCTTTGTGGCTGGGGTGATCGACATTGGATTCCTATTGTGGTTATGTTTTCATATTATATCTAAACAAATAGCAGGTGTTTGTGGCCTGCTGTTCAAGCCGCAGGTGCATGCATTTATGGGCTTTGTACCGATGACATGCACCTCGCCAGCTCCCCAGAAAGGCAACTCGGTGGAGAGACCTGCCTATCCGGTTATCGATATCAAACTGCTGCCAGATAAGTGGCCATCGAGGCAACGCCACCGATAGAGCAGCCAACCAGTCAGCGAGGGCTGGCTATCTCGGCGGAGATGCGAGCGAGCCCTATCTCGGCCGCTGGTCAATCGCTGCAGCCCGGGGACCCATATATAGTCCACCCCGGACTGTCAATGTAAATATCGCTCTGCGTTGGCCCTTTCCCTCTTCGCCCATCGTCACACCGGGCGACCAGCAACATGACAGCCAAAGCGATCTCCACCGACAAGGCCCTCGAGGCCCACGACCACGAGTCGCCCGACCCCGCCCTCGACTATGGGGAAGGGGAGATGGATCGCCTCCCCCACACGCAACGGGGCATCAAGTCGCGGCACGCGCAGATGCTCGCCATCGGGGGCACGATTGGCACCGGGCTCTTCGTCGGGGTCGGGTCTGCCCTGTCGATCGCGGGCCCGGCCTTCCTCCTCCTCTCGTACGCCCTCATCTGCCTCCTCGTCTACGCCGTCATCACCGCCACCACCGAGATGAACACCTACTTGCCCATCCACGGGTGCTCGATGGCCGCGTACGCGACGCGCTTCGTCTCCCCCTCCCTCGGCTTCTCCCTCGGCCTCCTCTACTGGTACAGCTTCGGCATTCTGGTCGCCTACGAAACCACCGCCGCGGCCCTGGTGATCAACTACTGGAGCAACCCGGTCCCGCTCGCCGCGTGGATCACCGTGATGCTGCTCGTGGTCTTCGCGTTGAACTTCAGCCCGGTGCGCATCTACGGCGAGACGGAATTCTGGTTCGCGTCGCTGAAAGTCTTCCTGATCCTCGGGCTCTTAATCCTCAGCTTCATCCTCTTCTGGGGCGGCGGACCGAGCCACACCCGGCTCGGGTTTCATTATTGGAACGACCCGGGGGCGACCAACACGTATCTCGTGCCCGGGGCCACCGGCCGCCTCTGCGCCTTCATCTACACGCTGTGCTACTCGGTCTTCTCCTTCAACTTCGGCCCGGAGCTCCTCGTCGTCGCCGCCGGCGAGATGCAGCACCCCCGGATCAACCTCCCGCGGGCCGCGCGCCAATTCTTCTACCGCCTGCTCGTCTTCTACGTGTGCGGCGTGCTCGCCATTGGGGTCATCTGCCCCCGCGACGCCGCCGGCCTGACGACGGGGACGGGGGTCAACGCCTCGCCGTGGGTGATCGCGATCCAGCACGCCGGCATCTCCGGGCTGGACTCCGTCGTCAACGCCGTGATCATCACCTCCGCCTGGTCCGCCGCCAACTCGTACCTGTACATGTCCAGCCGCACGCTCTACTCGCTCGCCGCGGCGGGCTCGGCCCCGCGCCTCTTCGCCCGCTGCAACCGCCACGGCGTCCCGTACTACGCCGTCCTGGCCAGCGCCACCTTCGGCGCCCTCGCGTACATGGACTGCAGCGCCGGCGCCAGCACCGTGTTCAACTGGTTCGTCAGCCTCACCAACTCCGCCGGCATGATCAGCTGGACCGCCTGCGCCCTCGTCTACCTCCGCTTCCGCGCGGCGTGTGCCGTGCAGGGCGTTGCGGTGCCGTATCGCTCCCGCTGGCAGCCGGGTGGGGCTTGGGCGGCCGTGGCCGTCTGTCCCGTCATTTTGCTGGGGCAGGGGTTCCAGTATTTCGTGGCCGGGAATTGGAGTCTCAGTGGGTTCTTGACGAGCTATCTGGGCGCGTTTGTGTTTTTGGCGGTGTATGCGGTGAGGAGGGGGATGGGGGCGTGGAGGTGGGGCGAGGAGTGGTGGGTGAGTCTGCTTGAGGTGGATTTGAGGGGTGGGTTGGAGGAGGTTGAGGCGTTGGGGGCGGAGGGCGAGTGTGGGCATGATATCGGGGAGAAGAGGGGGTGGTGGGTGAGGGTTTGGGGGTGATTACCTTTGTTTTTTGGCTTTTACGTTGTGTTTCTGGGTGTTATGTAGATTCTGCGAGGCTGAATTATCTATCAATGGTGACTGGTTAGCTGACCGTTGGACCGGATCGGATGGACTGTGAGTCGGTGATATGGCAGGCTCAGGGGATATTATGCAGCAGAACCAGATGTTGGATGAAGCTCAGCTTGCCTGGAGGTTATCTGACGTGCGAGCCCGGGGTGAGGGTCTATAGCGGACTTTGTGTGTGGTACTCTGTCTATGGTTTTATTCCTCTTCTGATGTTGATGTGGGGATTGAGACTGCTCATCAGCAAACTGAGGGTACATACGCATACCTTGAGGGCTGTGAGACCACCATGAAGCAAAGCCCAGAGATAATGTCGAGATTACAGGCTGTGAGCCTTCGTCTTTGGACGTGTAGTGCGTCTCTATCTGGACACTTCTCCACGTCACAACTGTTCATTGCTACTTGCCCAGACAGGGGCGCGTGTTTCTATAAAGCTCGTCATGATCCATATCTCAACTCCTACCAAAGTCGCCATCGCCACGATGTAAAAGTGAAAATGGGTCGTATATTCCTGCCCGAAGATATCTTCAGCTAGCAGCCCGTTTCATATCTATACGAAATACATATTCTGCTCCAGCAGTTCACAACTTCGCCAACACCCCCCTCTCCAACACCGCCAAATGCTCCGGCGTGATATCCGCGATCGTCCGACACCTATCACCCCGTTAGCACTGGGCAGACACTCCACCCAACCCCGTAGGGACCGACTCACCCAGCAAGCATCATCGTCCGACAAAACTCGTCATAGATAATCCGGATCGCCAAATCCACCCCTTGCTCCCCATTATACTAGACACGCAGGCGTTAGCACACCCCCCTCCCCCACAAGAAAACGGAAAAGCGAAGAAACATACCGCCAACCCCCAAATCGGCACCCTCCCCACGAAACAACAACTCGCCCCCAGCGCCAACGCCTTGAACACGTCCGATCCGCGACGGATGCCCCCGTCCACGGCCAGGGGGATGCGCCCCCGCGCGACGGGGGCGCACACCCGCAGCGCATCCAGCGTGGCGGGCACCCCGTCCAGCTGCCGCCCGCCGTGGTTGGAGATGAGCACCCCGTCGACGCCGTGCTGGATGGCGAGCTCGATGTCGGCGGGCGCGTAGACGCCCTTCAGCCAGATGGCGAGGTTGGTGTGCTGGCGCAACCAGGGGATGGTTTTCGTCCAGTGGATGGTTGCGTCTTTCTCTTGTTAGTTGCTTTCTTTAGAATTCAAGGATAGAGGGAGGGTTGGGGAATACCATAACCCCGCTCGTACGTATCCTCCAACCCCATCTCGGCCGCCCCAGCCAGCACGGGGAACTTCAAGTGCGGCGGGAAGTTGAAGTTGTTGCGGGATTCGTTGAGCCGGTTGCCCAGGATGGGGAGGTCGACGCTCACGAAGAGAGCTTTGTAGCCTGCCTCTGTTGGATGAATATATCAGTATCTGTCCCTATCCTGACCGGGGTGAAAGCATGGGTTGTGTCTGCCGCCGACCCAGCCAACATCTTCCTCCGCACGAGGACCCACGAAAAAGGGCCGGGGACAACGAACTCTCCGCCGCTTGGATGATCCTCTCCGTGATACTGATATCCTGGAAGAACGACACCTGCATGATATACGGATTCCCCCGCCCCTCGCTCGCGGCGATCACCTCCTCCACGCTGGAGGTCGACCACGAGGACAGCGCCATCGGGATATTATGGGCCGCGGCCGCGCGCGAGGTCCCCGTCTCGCCGTCGATGTGCGCGAGTTTGTGGGCTGCCGCGGGGGAGAAGCCGAATGGGAAGGCGATTCTACGGCCGAAAAGCGTGGTGGTTGTGTCGAGGTTGGAGACGTCGCGGAGGACCCGCGGCATGAGTTTGTAGCGGCCGTAGGCTGCTTCGTTATCGCGGAGGCTGTCTTTCTTTGTGAGTATAGAGCTGGGGATGGGGATGGGGAAGGGGGAAGGGAAGGTAGGGTGTACGTGATCAGGTCGCCGGCGCCTTCGTTGAAGTAGTCTGTTTCTTTCTGTTAGGCTTTGTTGGCGCTGGGGATTGAGGGGTAAGAGTAGTCGCCACGAACCTCGTACGACCGGGGGCAGGCGTTTTTGTGCCTCGACCGCCAGGTCGGCGATGGTGAGGACTTTGGTGTCGTGGATTTTGCCGCGGTTGGACATTTTGGCTGTGTCTTCGTGGGTGATGGGGAGATGGGTTGGTGATGATCCTTGCAAGAGTTGAGAGCTATATACTTTCACTTTCTTGCTGGATTCTGGCTGTTCTACTGCCAGCTTCTCCGCAGCGGCTACCTCCACGATAAGCCACTGTTGAGGCAGGTCATCCCGGGGCGGCCACCACGGCAAGCCACCCCGGATAAGATAGCCCTAATTGGACTGTCCCGCGATAGCCCGCTGCAGGCGCATCCAGCATCCATGCATCATCCCTGGATATAAGAACCCCCGCTTCTACTACGTCGTGGCCACTCATTCAGCATTATTGTCACTGCAGGATCTTCATGTCTACCAAAGCCATCGTGACCGACCCCGCCGCCTACCACGCCGCCGGGGTCATCTCCAACGGCCCTCTGCTGCACATCTCCGGTCAACCCGGCACCTTAGCGGGCAAGACTCCCTCCGATGGCGTCTCACAGATCCATCTGGCCTTGTTGAACTTGCACCGTGTCATCGCCGCGGCCGGCGCCTCTCCGCGTGACATTGTCAGTTTAACCCTCTACGTTGTCAATTACGATGCGGCCAACCGTCTACACCCGAAGCCCCTTCAGACCTTCCTCGCTGGCCATCTTCCTGCTGTGACCGTTGTGCCGGTTCCTGCTCTGGCCGTGCCGGAGTGGAAGTACGAGATCGCTGCGACCGTTGCAGTTCCGTCCCCCACCGTCCCCCGCTCGCTGCCCTCGCCAACTGATGCCGACGTCGACGTCCTCGTCATCGGCGCAGGTCTCTCCGGTCTGGCAGCAGCCGAGTCGGTCCTCCAATCCGGCCTCTCCTGTCTCGTCCTGGAAGGCCGGGACCGGGTAGGCGGGAAAACATGGACGGAGACACTCCCCAGCGGCACAGGAGTCGTCGACCTGGGCGCTGCCTGGATCAACGACACCAACCAGACCGAGATGATCGCCCTCGCACGACGCGCCGGCGTCGAGCTCATCGAGCAGAACACCACCGGCAACTGTCTGCTGGAGCAGGACAAGGGCCCTACCGTTCTCTTCCCCTACGGCCAAACCCCCTGCGTAAGTTGCAACACCCTCATCTTCACACTCAACCTCATCACACTAACCACCCCAGATCACACCGCAAATCCAATCCGAACTGGATAACGTCCGGGAAATGTGCGAGGCGGACTGCCAAGCACTCTCCTGCGAAAGTCCCACCGACCCCGCTCTCGACTCGCTCTCCTTCTACGCCTACCTGCAATCCCGCAACGTCAGCCCCGCCGCTCTCGCGACAGCATCGGTCTGGACGCGCGCCATGCTCGGCCAAGAACCCACCGACATCTCGGCCCTCTACTTCCTGAACTACTGCCGCTCCGGCGGCGGCCTGATCCAGATGCGGTCCGACCGGCGCCACGGGGCGCAGTACCTGCGCGTCCGCGAGGGCACGCAGAGCTTCGCCCAGACCATGGCGGGCGACCTTCCGACAAACACAATCCTTTTCGGCGAGCGCGTAGACGCCATCCTCCCAAGCCCTCGCCCGGGAGTCGTCGTCCTCTCCCGGACGGGCCGCGCCATCCGCGCCAAGAAAGTGATCTGCTCCACCCCGACGCCGGTCCTCAAGACCATCCAGTTCCACCCGCCGCTCCCGGCCAAGAAACAGCTGCTGGTCGACTCCTTCCGGTACGGCTACTACACCAAGGTGATGCTGGTGTTCCGGTCGGCCTGGTGGGTCGAGCGCGGGTATTGTGGGCTGGTGCAGTCGTTCAAGGGCCCCGCGTCCATCTATCGGGACACGGGCAGCCCCCGCGATGGCAAGTTCGTGCTCACGGCGTTCTTGGCGGGTGAGAGTGGCCGGCAGTGGGCGCGGGAGAAGGACCCGCGCAAGCGGGAGCAGGCGCTGCTGCGCCAGTTGGGGCGGATCTATGATGAGCCCGAGGTCCCGGCCACAGAGTTTGTGGAAGCGTTGGGCCACGAGTGGAGCGAGGAGGAGTTGTCGGGCTGGGGTTGTCCGTGTCCGGCGCTGCCGCCGGGGGTGTTGACGCTGGCGGGCGAGGCGTTGCGGGAGCCGGTCGGGAATGTGCACTTTGTGGGGACGGAGACGGCGGCGGAGTGGAAGGGATATATGGAGGGGGCGGTGCGGAGTGGGCGACGCGGGGCGAGGGAGGTGGTGCAGGGGTTGAATCGGAGTCGACTGTGATGATGGTGATGGATTGTGGAGTGAGCTGGAGAATGGAGACGAAGTAGTAGTAGTTGGTGAAGAGAGGAGGTTGTGTTTACAGTACTGTAAAGTGCAAGCGGAGATACGGGTCTCGGCCAATCCGTAACTCCGGCCTCCGCACGGCCGGGGATTACATAAGCCAATATCCCCCCTCGCGTTCATTTGTTGATTTGTTGCAGGGCCTCTCCTCCTCACACTCCTTAATATTATGACTGTAATCTCATCACTCCTGGTACTAAATCATCATGTCACTCCGACTCCGGCGCCTTCTCCCCGCCATTGTCATTATCGCTGTTATCTACACCTTCCACCACACCTTCAGCTTCTCCTCCTCACCTCCTGCTCTCCCTCTCCATCCCACCCCCTCCGACTGCGCCCTCCCCCCCATCTACGATGACGTGCTGGTCATCCTCAAAACCGGCATCACCGAAGCCCGCACCAAAGTGCCCCCGCACCTGACCACCACCCTGCGCTGCCTCCCCAACTACGTGATCTACTCCGACTACGCCGAGCCCCTCTCCTCGACCGTTTCCACGCAAGACATCCTCGGCCCCTACATCTCCAGCGCCACGAAATCCACTAACCCCGATTTCGGTCTGTACAACCGCGTGCGCCTGGCCGGCCACGCCGGCCTCACACCCGCCGACCTGGTCGCGGACGTCAACACGCCGATCGGCAAACCCAACAACCCGGGGTGGAAGCTGGACAAATGGAAATTCCTGCCGATGGTCGACGCCGCGCTGGCCGCGCGTCCGTCGGCCCGGTGGTTCGTCTTCATGGAGGCCGACACCTACCTGCTCTGGCACAACCTGGCCGCCTGGCTGGCGCGCTTCGACCCGCACAAGCCGTGGTACTTGGGCAACCAGATGCAGATCGTGGACGCGCTGTTCGCGCACGGTGGGTCTGGGTTCGTGCTCTCGCGGCCGGCCATGGAGCTCGCCCGTGACCTGCGGGCGCAGAGCGGCGACGGCTGGGAGACGGCTGTCGATGCCCACTGGGCCGGCGACTGTCTGTTGGGGATCTTGCTGGAGAGCTGCGGCGTGGCGCTGACGTGGAGCTGGCCCATGTTGCAGATCGCGCCGCCGGGCGAGGTGGAATTCTTCGGTGTGCGTGCGGATACCCCCGATCGGGTGTGGTGTTATCCCGCGGTGTCGTTTCATCATCTGGATGGGGAGGCGGATCTGCGTGGCTTGGTGGAGATGGAGAAGGGGTGGGACCGCGATGGGTATACCGGTCGGGTCATGGTTTATCGGGATGTGTTTTGGCGGGTGGTCTGGGGCCAGATTCAGTCCCCGAAGGATGGGTGGGATAATTTGGTGGGCGACGAGGCTGGGCCGACCGCCACGGTTGACGAGTGTAGGGAGATGTGTGCCCATGAGGCCCTGTGTCTGGGATATCGGTTTGCGGTCGGGGAGGGGAGGTGTTGGTTGGGGAGGGGGATGCAATTGGGGAAGAAGGCGGACGGGTTTACGTCTGGTTGGATGACGCATCGGATTCAAGCGGTTGCGGACAGTTTGGGCCGGTGTGAGGCCATCAGTTGGATTGGGTGAGAGTGGCCTTTGCATTCTTTTTCATTCGTGGATCAAGGGGGTATATCTTGCTCTATGGGTTTACGGATACCGTGCTGTCCTCTCCCTCCTCCTGTTGCCGCTGTTCCTGCTGCTGCTGCTCCAGGTAATACCCCTGGCTCGACCCTCGAATCACAAACTCCCGCGCCAGCCCCTTGACCTGCAAGTCGACCAGCTGCGCATCGCGATACTCATATCGACCGAGCACGATCTCTCGGCCGGCCGAAAAATCAAACGGGCGCAGCACATCCACCCGAAACTGCACTTTGGGGTCCGCACTGCTGTCCGCGGTCAGCTGCACCGCGCCCGTGACACTGTACAGGAAACGGTCCAGCGCGAGGAACCAATCCCAGCCTTCCTCGCTGGTGGTGGCGTATTCGTGCCAGAAGCTGCTGAAGAGGACGGTGGGGCGCCTGCCCGCGACCAGATCCTGGGCGGCCAGGCGTGCCTTGAAGGTCACCAGCGTTTGCACCTCCTCGTAGAAGCGGGGTAGCGCGGCCAGCAGCTCGTCCGGCGAGATGTCGGCGTCCGTCCCGGTGTTACCCAGGTAGTGTTGCAGGTAGTGGGCGAAGTGCGGTTGCTGCTGTTGCTGTTGGGCGGCGAGGGCGTAGAGTTGGGTTTTGGTGGTGTGGTCGGCCGCGGTGGCCCGCTGGGATTTCCAGGGAAATTGGGCGGCGTGGTCGGTGGGTGGAGGGTCGTGGGGAGGGGGTGGGAGACTGATGCCCACGCTGGAGACCGCGAGGGTCTGGAGCAGGAGGATGAGGAGGAGAGGTATACGCATGGTGGGTGTGGTGTGAGGGAGCAGCTCTTGGGTAGTATGCGGGGTTGGACAAACGCGCTCAGCAGCAGTAGTAGCAAAGAAAGCAAGAACCACCACAGAATTAGGATCGGAACAGAAAAGACAGACACCAGAGGGGAGAAAGAAAAGAGCGAAAGAGAGAAAGACAGACCCTCAGACCCTCCTGGCCGGTTAACCTCAACCCTAGTCGGAAACCTCCATCAACCTCAAACGCAAGCAGTGGAGAGCGGGAAACGCATTGCACCTATCACCAGGCTGCATGGCTGGATCGACAACGGTCACACCCGGATTCAGACATGGATCTTCCGACGATTCGTGATGCAGGGTCAGGGTCGTGATCGGGCACCTGGAGCTTCAGATTTACTTGATGCTGAGGAGTGGAGGGGTGAGCAAACGGTGCTTCCGTCTGATGATGTTGATGATGACCGGGGGAATGCAGTAGCAGCTGACGATTGCCTGATTCCGGCCTGCAGCAGCTGTCAAACACGATGGGCAAGCATTCTGGCAGTGGGGCTGCCCAGTCGACGGACCCACTGGGCTGAATCTGGGCCTTTCCCTTGTCGGCTGGCGTTTGTCTGGCGTTTGCTGGCCATTGCAGTTTCTGGTAGTCTCCTTATTAACACTTTTCCCGTTGCCCAGTCCTTTCCATTCACGCCGCATGATCTCTCTATTAGCACCCAGGCCTCTACCCAGTATTCCATTAAAGACCGTGCTTTTTATCAGGTTAATTTATCAACGCTTTGCTCTGCCCTAGCTCTCCATTAACGGGTGTGCTCTGCATCCCGCCGTTCTATTAGCAATGTACTCTCTACCGAGACTTCGCATTAACGGCCGTGCCTTTAATTCTTCTCTGGTGAAGTTTGTCTATTCTCACTCCCGTCACTTACTACCTCTCCATACAACATATATACCCATCCAGCGATAACCTCTGCCTCCATCTTTCTTCTCTTCAACATTCTCTCATTCCTTCCTCTGTAAATATATTTCTCAGTGTCTTTCATTAATTCCTTGGCCCTTTACAACTTAACATGTTCTCTGTTCCGAGTCTTTTCCTATCTTTTTTCACCCATGCCTTAAGTTCACGGGAGTCCATGTCCCACAACCGTCACTATCATCCGCAAAGCCCTACCTCAGAACTATGAGCAGCCCTTGCTTGACCTCCAAACTGTCCACGGAAGCACCCCCAATCCAGGCCTCATGCTCCATGAAGTCAGTACTGTGACCCCTCTGTGAACCCGCTCGCTCCTTTGCTAATTGCTCAGAAAGAGTCTCCTTGCAAGCCGATTCCCATGGGCCATCAACCAAGGAATTGCCGTGAATGGCGACGCGCGGTAGTTGGGCTGGCAGTGTGCTTCCATCTCCCATGAGTTCCTGGTTCCTTGTTCCTACCCAGACCAAGCCTTGGACTAACATCCTCTGCACACTACATCTAGGAATCATGCCTGGCCGCCTACCTCCACATGCAAGACGAAAGCCTTTCCGTTGTGCTGCGCATTGCACCTCCGCATATCCAACCTCAGAAAAGGCGGTTGTCTTCCCTCTCCTCGGGATGTCGGTGGATGGGTCCAAGAAGCACATTGCTTGGGATTCCTCGCTTCCTTCGCTTTCTTCAATGGAGGAAACGGGGACTCGTACCATAGCCGGCTGGGGTTTGTGATTATCTTGCAGATTATAGCCAGCAGTCTCCTGTCCCTTGCACCCGGAATTCATCCAGAGGTACTTGGCAAGGCCGAGGATCTGAGAGCTTGGCTGAATGTCGTTCCGTCGCTGTTGCAGATGGAAAGCTTACCCTCGATGCAGGATACACGAACGCGGGGAGCAGGAGGTGGTGGTAGAGTCCGTGCCATCGGACGGTGAGGGATACAGCAGGTTTATGTGCGAGCGAGATCTGGCACAAGCACCAGCTGCTGCAGATCGGAAGCTTGACGGACGGTCAGAGGGACCGGCTGAGGTAGTCCTCTCTGCTCGCATGTCTGCTCCGGAGCCCAGGTTCCCTGGTGAGATGGTCTGCTTCGACATCGGGTTATGCTTGAGTTAACCCTGAGTAAGCTACCATTTCTTCTTCCGTTGATTGTTGTGAACTTTTTGCTGATGCTTAGGGCATAGACACCAGCTGTCATATTATCCAATAGTTAGATCGGACGGCTGCTAGCCGAGCCATCGGCGCTTCGAGGACTATGCTTAAGGAGTGTCGACAACCTCTTGGCCAGCTGAGAGGATGGAGGTCGCTCTTGGATGAGGCGGTACGTGAGTTCGGTCGGCGCTTGAAACTGAGAGATAGATAGAGGGTTTACAGTAAGTCCATCACCACCTTTTCCCATTGTTCCAGACGCAGAGGGAAGGAGCTTGTAGCGCAACCGTACTGACGCTTTTGCGACCGATAGGATCTATGTCTGAACCCCCAAACCTAGCTGGCGAACATGCACCACAACCCTCGGTTTGGCTACAGTGATCCACTGGGAGATGGTCTCTTTCTGAGTTGTCCGAGCCCCCAACTGGGACTGGACCACTGGAATACTCTCTAAGCATTACCCACCACGTCCAAAAGATCCACCTGTCCGACATCCAATCCGTCTCCAAATCCAGCACTGTCTCTTGAGCTCCTGGATCGCTGAGGCCCTTCTGCAACATGCCGTTCATTACCACCACCACCAATATGGAGTCTACACTCGACCTCCGGGTGTATAACTCATATACAGTTCACGAGCACCAGCGGACCATCGTCGTATCAGGCACCCCGGATGACGGAATGCGGTCCCTTCCCTCCACGGCTTGTGCCGCGCAGGCTTTCTCGTGCAGTGCTATTGTGAGCTACGAGCCTGAGGAGAACCGTGACTAGCCCAGCTAGGCTCGGGAAATGGTGCAATGTGTCACACACTGCGTATAGTGGACACGGATCACCTCATGGTCGCTGTCTTGCACCCGATGTGCACTTTAACCCTACTTGTAATGTCAGTGGTCATGGCGTCCTGCTTGGGGAAGGGAAAAGGTACTCCGGAGTATGGGGTGGATCGTACCACACGTCGGCGCCGGTGATTCAACCCAGGCTCCAGCAGCCAGACCAATTTATGCCTGGACCATGTCCGATTCATACTGGGATACGCCTGGACAGTATTTCCTTCCCAATCACTTTCGCCGATCATTCATTGGCTCGTTCCCTGAGCCTGTGGCACCTGTTGAGGCTGCCGTGGCTGTTGAGGCTGCCGAGCTTGGTTAACCCGCGGGACCCTCGCAATATTCATCCCGGATACTGCGCACAGTCTTGCATGACACATTGGCCGTGCAGATCAGTTGCCTTCCTCAGTACACGTCTTCATCTACAGCGAGGGCCAATGTGACCTCCTTCTTGGCCGCATATCCCGGGCCTTCCTGGACATGCCTTGGTTCCCACAGAACAGGGCCAACTTCTACCCAAGGTATGTGCATTGGCAGCAGTATTTGTTTTTCATGAGGCATTGTCGTAGCAACACTAAGCTTCTAATAGCACCGTAATCAACACACCGGCTGCGAGCAGGAAGAATCGAACGGAATGGTTTGGCTGTTGTGCGCCCTTGAGATTCTGCGCGTGCGCTATCCGGTCACCGTCCATCCGCTGCCTGAACTGCTACACCTACTGACACATTACCGGCATGGTTGTTGCTCCAGCAAGACAGGCGGCAATAGTCCCATGAACGGAATCACGGTCGAGACCCTCGAGGCCTTGTCGTGCGTCTAGCCGCTGAGTCTATCATGGAGGAACAACCACAGGAGTAGTTCCTCATCAAAGTTATGATGGAATGACTGTTTTGGACTGCTTATCCCTCCAGGGCACTGCTGTTCACATTCCCTGTGGTTGAGAACTCGCAAAAGCTACCTTCGTGTTCAGCCTTCGTCGACGTCGTGGAGGAACGGGCCATTGCGAGGAGAGAAGTCACGCATTTCTGGAGCCTTTCCAACCTTAGTCGCTGGAGATGACTGACGCGTAGAGATTGCTCACAGCATCATACCCGTCCCTGCATCACTACCTCTGTTCAGATGCCCAATTCGACGCGCTTCCCGACCCGTGACTGCAAGAAGAACTACTCAACAGAGGCACGACACCAAGATATCGGACCCCAGTGAGAACGAACCGCCGCGTAACACAATGCGATGTTCCTGCCCCCGAATTCAGTTTCGCGTCAGACATGACGGCAACCACATCAGCGCGTTCGGTTTGCGCCGTGATCGAGACGAGCACGTCTACGACCAACTGAGCTCCGTAGCGCCGCTGCACCGCTCCGAAGAGTTTCGCTTGCCATGTACACGTGTTGCTACCATGCATGTTGACGTTGCTGAGCGAAGAGCGATGGCCATGCTCAGCATTTCCCGGGGAAGATATTCGAATCCCCACCTTCTGAGCGGTTCGGTACTGAGAACTGGGAGTTCTATTGTCTCGGTCGGGCTTGATGCCCTGATGCCTTTGCAGCCATGAAAGGCTGGGACCGGGACCGAGGCAACATACCTCGGGGCGGTCATACGCCGCATTTTCAGCCGGCCCGCTGCGGCGCCTGGCAACCGTGACGCAATGTGAACTTGATTTGTGTCTGCGAGTCGCAGATTCCAAAGATATCGTCACCCCGAGATTGGCAGCTAAAGTGAGAACACGATCCAGCACCCGGAGAACTACAACCTGTCGTCCACCTACTACAGTAAACCGGTGTCTCCACTGATGAGCCTGAGGACTACAGCAACATCGCCGTGTCGATGTGCAGACCTGTCTTCAGGGCATCGCCCGGTTTCTGGCCCAGCTCCTCATCGTCGTCGCATGTTCCACGAAAATGAGGGTCCAAACGACTGGTTACCGTTGACGTACCTAGACGACGCTGATGACAAACGAGGCCAAGGCCTGCGAGCCTTTCCCCATGGCTGTGTCTTTTCGAGGTCTCTGCGCGAAGCAGCCCGACACTCCTGGGTGTCTCGTTAGCAGACTACGTTGATTCATCGACTCTCCCCATCGCAGAGCACCGAGAAGGAAGCCCACAACAACTCGCGAAGACGCTATTGATTGCTCTGCCTCATCGAACCTCCCACAGATTACTCGAAGAGCATATTCACCAGAAGGCATCCTCAACACCAATCTTCGAGGAGAAAAGGTTTAAAACCAGGGGTTCTACTCTTAGAGATCATAGGAAACCAGAGCAAACCCGGCGAACGGGGCTAACCAAGTAGACAGGGCAACGACTCTAGTACCGAGGCTCCGCGAACTACCAAAGACGCAGGCTTTGACAGACGAATGGCAACGAGAACAGGCGTCTGGCCAACGGTCTACCGCCAGGACTATGCCTCGACCGTCTTCCCAGGGTGTTCTGATTACCGATAACCCCGTCGGGAGATCGTCACCCTTCGGGATCCGCACCGCATGCCGGGCAATGGGCGCGAAGAACACGAGAGAACGTATGTCTTCTGGGCCGAGTGGCCTTGTCGACTGGCAAGAGGATGATGGACTGGGCGGAGATGGAGGAACATCACACCAAGGGGAGATTGGCCGGAGGATAGATCTCCTGCGGCGTGTTTCACGAGCTCCAACCCGCCCTTTACCTCCTGTCCCCACGCATACTCCTCCACGTGGCCGGCCGGCGCAAGCGGATCACCGCGTACGCCGGTCTGTACGCCCTCCGGGTTCTCCTGCGGCTGTTTGGCCTCTCGCGCCGGACCGGAGATCGGATTGCCTCGGCGGGGACCAGCCATCGCGCTACCGGAAAAGGTCGAGACCGTCGAAGACTGGGAGAAGTAAGCCGGCTTCCGGGTCGTAGCACACTTCCCCCGGAGGGATTGCGGCTCCATCCACGGGACGAACTGCGAGTAATCTTAGCTGATGAGAGAGCGTTGATGCTTTGTCTCTTGCAGTGGGGATTTTGTGATAATCCTGAGGTGGACCGGGATTTCCCTTTAGTTTCCGCATGCACGGAAAGCCTCCTTCTTCCATCCGAGGTTGGGTAGAACCGAGTTCGTCTCTTTTCTGGTAGTCTCACCCCCTTATTCGCCTCCCAGCCGAGCCACAAATCCAGCCATGGCGATTGTGCGTTCAAGGTTTTCGAGCACTGTTGGTGGAGCGGAGACACCGTGGCCGGCTCCCCACTTAATTGTACCTAATTTTCTGGTCGTCAGCTGCACCGTCGCGGCCCACCCGTGGAATCTTGTGAGGCATCTGCGTTGAAGAGACTGCGAGACCCTCTCACTCGTCGAAGACGTCTCCCCCCGGGACCCGAGATTCGCAACTTTCGCTATCGCCGACCAGGTGCACTGCGGCCTGCCGTAGCCTTACCCTGCGAACTCGGCTACGAGCTCTCCTTGCTCAAGCGAAACTTGTGATTATGATTGACACACTGGACTGGATGCTGTACAATCGAAGCAATGATAGGCGGTTCTTGGAGATAGATTGGATCGACTTCCCGTGTTGAGCTGAGGTCTGAGTCTCGGTCCTGAAGCTTCCGCGATAATGCTCACGGCTCGAGCAGTGAAGACCTTCCATCCATGGGCGAGGCTTGGGAGAGAAACGCCTTTGTGCCTTGAGGTTGAGTCCGAACGTCAAGCTGCGTCCTCAGTCGCCTGGTAATTTTGATGCCCTACACAATTGCTCCTCTTGCTGACGTTTTGAAAGGCACCCGCTGGGCGGAATAATCGCACAGCCCCCCTCCAGAACAGATGAAGTGCTAACCCAAGGCGATTGTTCCACGCAATGGTCTTCGTTCTGACCGATAGACCAGAAAGCACGCACTGTTTCCTTTTATTCGGAAAACCCCGGGGCACTCTCATTTCAAGCCCAGGCGGCCAAGCTTGCTTTTGCATTCCAGACATTATAGGGTTTCCCTCGAATTGAATCGTCGGAACACGATACCAATTGACAAACTTGGCTCTCGTCGTTCTGCTATCATAAATCTGTGGATGGGCCTAATTCATCGCTCGGGGTTAACTATGAGATTCCATGGTACCGATGTGCAGGTCTGGAACAGCACCGTGGACCCTCTCCTTGAACAAATTCGCTGCTGCATTTCAAGTGGACAAGGCGACCTTGGACAGACTAACGACCAAAGGGCGTGCTCCTTGCCGCCTCTGCTAAAGCGCTCGGCAGGCTCAGTCCCGACGCCCGGCTGCGAGATCAAGTGCATCCACAACTAGCCCCTTCGGCTCGTGTGTATGAGCTCCCTTTGCTCGAGATCGCGCTCATTGCCCACGGAAGCTTGGCTCGCTGGCGCTGCTGCGTCGACATCATACGGTCCTGTTTGACCCGCAGACGCAGACGAGCGAGGACTGCGGGAGGCAGCTTTCTCGGAGGCTCTCGTAGGATTTGCATCTTGCTAGGGAGCATGAAGGGAAGTCGGAAGAAAAGAGGGTTGGGGGAGATGGGGGCGAGCGTGGAGAAGAAAAGCACAGGAGGCTCGTTGATACTGCAGTCCGGGAGACGGGCTAATCACCATAGTACACCTGAACAGGAGCAAGTTTCTGATTCATTCTGCGCCCCGCCAGCTACCTCGCTTTTATCCTGATTCCACTTTGCGAATGCGGCTTGCTCGGACGAACGCAAACTTCTCCACGTGGCGCCCGCAGGAAGTGTGGGCATGGTGTTATGCTTGCGGCGCTGTGGCTCAACTCATTCGGGGTTGCAATCACATGACGTGGGTGCCTCTGACATGATTTTATTCTAACACTGTCCTTTGGCCTATGGTTGCCACTGCGCCGCGAGATTTAATTTCAAATGCGGTGCCAGATGACGGACATGTGCCTGTTCTCAGTGGGGGGAAGGTAATCTATTTCGCCGACTAGGACGGGCCGTTAAGCCAGGATTCGCTCCATAAAATGCACATTTTGGCTATACGACATCGTATCGTCTATGGTCAGACTGTCGAAGCTGCGGTGACGCCCCGTACCAGCGACAGGAAAAGCGGGTGGACACATTTCCAGGGTCTGCGACTCAGCTTCGGGTTCAATCTCTATTTGAACACATCGGCATGTTGACCATGCCCAGCAGCAGGATGACGCAATTGAGCAGGGTGTGCAGGGTGCACCGCCTGCAATATTTCAGTCGCAGATGCAGAGCCTGTTGCATCTGTTCATTGGTGTTGCGGATGGCTTGGTTAAGCAACGTGACACCGACCCAGCCTTTGCGGTATGGAGCAGATGATCCTATCTTCTGGGGTTGGGGACAATGTTCATAGTTATCTCGTGCCAGGAACGCCTCAACGACCTGGTGGAAGTGTCTAACAAGGGGGTTCCCTTTGATTCCCAGTTTCCTCTCACCAATGTGACGGAAAAAGAAGCGTCCACGCCCTTCTGGACGGTGTCAGGACCTTTGCTCCCATCCTTTGCTGTGGTTGCCCTGCACCTGCAGCTCCCCTAGTGTATCCAGTCGCTGTTGAGGGCGAGCTGGGACATCCCGGTGACCTTCGTCGGGGCCTGTCAGAAACCGTGCCCTGAAGAACCCGCGGTGCGGCCAGCTGGATGATGGGATCCGCACCAACGCAGCGCGGGTCAGGGCTGCGACAACCAGCAGAGGAGCAGCCACCCCTGTCCATAATTGGAGCAGTGGCGGCCCAGTCAGTATCTTTCCCCGCCATATCAGATTGCAAAGGCCCTGATGGTAGGTCCCTGCCACGCCTAATGGTCACGATGTCATGCAAGTTGGGACTAGGAGGAACTCCGGGAGGATTCGGTTTCTAAGGATGAGGACAAGCATTGGTTCCAAGGCGTCTTTGATCCAAAGAGGATGATCTGTGGATGAGTCGCCCTGGTACCTTGCCGACATCTGCGACCCCCGGCAGGACATGGCAAATGCCTTCATGGTCTCTCTATCCATTGATCGTCTCAGCGAAGGGACCTTTGCCGCATTCCAACGCTTCTTGAACCTACCAAAGGACTGCAAACCCGGTCGGTAGCCCCGTGACGAGATCCCCATAGCAGGAATGCAGATTTCAGCTGGAGCGTTTCAGCCGTTCAACCTTCGGTTCACGCCATCCGCAGAAGGGAAGAATGCCATTTGGGGGCGGCATCTTCAAAGCGGGTGCCGTCGGACCTGGAAAGACATAAACTCCGTCGGCCTGTCTCCCAACCAGCAAGGAAGCCTACTTCGTGTATTAGGATGTGTTGAGGTTGTTTGCCATACTGCCTGTCGAGGCATATTCTACGAAGGCGTAAGCTATCATGCATGCCGGTCTGAAAGCTCGATTCCCCGACCAGAGCGGGGACCTACATTGGAAGGATCAGGATTTCCAGCTAAGGCACCACGGTGTTTGCCTGTCCGACTCACTGCGCTGATCAATGCATCGGACACGATTGCGAAGTATACCCAGGCGGGGGGTCTTTTGAACGTCATATCGCTCTTGCTTGGAAAATACTGCTAGAAGTCTGGATCCGACCAAACCAGCCCAGTCAGCTGGTGACCCTTTCAACCCAGATTGACCGCGCTGGAGGCAAATAACCGCCGTCTCTACATTCCTGGCGAGTCGTTATACCGCCCAGTTAATATACAGAGGTTCATGGGACTTCTTGGTTAACTATCTGTACGGTGTGGAAATCTTCTGATTGTGAGAGATGGCACAATGGGTCCCTTGTACCTTCCCGATCTATGCTCTCTGCACACTGAAGAAGACGCCTCGAATACACCCTGCACAAGATACCGCGTCCTCGTGCATCCCCGGGCTGGAATTGATGTGCATAAGGGTCGGCAAAGTCTCGCCCCCGTTATTGGCACAAAGAGCGAACACGAATGATCACGGAACAGGTCGCGATGTTGTCAGTTTGTTCGGTGGTGTTGAACTCCTTTATCTTTTGAACACGAGCTGCACGATCTATTACTTTAAGAGTATCGACTTCGCCACGTCGGTTTCCTTGGCTTTCACAGATCCTCGCATTATTTGCACATTGGTCCCTCCGCATCCCCCTGTTAGAGTCTGCGCACGAAGTCTCTTCCGACAGGAGCTTCTTTCGTCTGGATTTCTTCAGAGAGAGTTTGAAAGCTTGCCAGACAATGCCTCTGAGAACAACTACAACAGATATCAGGGGCGCGCATCTGTACTAGTCTTGTCAGTTCAGTTGTCGCGACTGCAGTCATCTTCTTCCACTTGATCGACAATCAAGCGCGTTTATCTTAATCCCTTTTACCCTACGCCTGCCTCTTCGTTCCCTAGCTCAGTCCATGATTCATCATCGCCACGGCTGTTATCCGCCTTCTTGTTTGAACACAGTCCTACCATCGAGCCATTGCGTATTGTCTACAATGCCGTGTCCACAGGGCACAGTCAACAGTGGGATCTCATCTGTCTTGACGGCATTGACGAGTTATCGTCTTGTGGTGTGCTCTTCGACTGGCACCCAACTTTCCATGGCACGATCCCTGCCGCGCTCCTCATTATCGCAGTGTGCATCAGTTTCAGTGCCAACATCTGTGAATCGTTTATCACACTGGATACAGCGCCGAAGTGTGCGTATTATGGCAGTGAGCCCTCCTCCAGCGGCTCTTGTGAGGAACCACATATTCCGAGGTGGACATTCCAAAAACTCTCCGACATGCGGAATCTCTGAGATGACAGGTGAGACCGGTATAGCTCTTGTACCATTCATTGGCGGGTCCGAACACGGCAACCGGATTTTATTATACTGTGGCTCTGGTGGCGCGTTTCAATCCCGACTTTGCTGATAAATCATCCCCGGTTGCATGAAGCATTTCCCGGTCCGAGCACTTCACACGAGATACTTGTGGCCTCATTGAGATGGCTGGTACACGCAAGCCTACCACAGGGACTTTATCTTGAGTGCCCCGAATGACGACAAGGTCATGAGGTGGTAGTGTGTTCGGAACGTTCTGGGAGAAGTCCGAAGGAGCAGATGACTGGGCAAATGGTTTGTTCTGCATCTCCAGGTGAGTCATGAATGTACGAAATCTGATCCACTCTCCGGGTTCGAGTTGACAGTCCCTCGTCGACTGTTGGCGCTGGGGACTAGGGGCTCAAGCCACTGTAGGAAGCATAGCACCCGGACAGAAGCCGGCTAAGCCCGTCTCGGACAACGTGGACGACCGACTCACCACACTGCCGCAAGCGTCAGCGAGAGGACGTGGAGGAGGAGGAGGAGGAGATGGGGCTACCCGGTCTGCGCCCCTCGGCTAGGGGCAAAGACCTGGCCGGGGCTTGGACACAGCACGCATTGGAACAGATCCTGCGCAGCGGAAACCCGATGTATGACTACTGGAAACTGGCGGCGGCGGCGGCGGAAGGGAGTGAGAAGTGGCACCAGATCTTCGTCCAGGTGATGCCGAATTCGACCTCATCCCCAAGCCTCCCATGTTGGCAAAGAGAGAATGAGCGATTGTCCACTCTATTCCATCCTCTAGGGCGAGTGCTTGCAGGCGGTGGAGGTTCTGCTTTGCAACCAAGAGTTCATACCCATGTTTTTCGAGAAGCACCTCAGACGCTAAAATCATCATCACCACCCAAAAGATCTGTTTTGATGGGAGCAATGACTTGCATGCTCTGTACCGTTTACCCATCTGAACCCTTGTTGGGATCTGTCACTCTTGATGACTCTTCAGCTCACTGTCTGTCGCGCACGCACGATTGATAGCATGTCCGGCCGGGTGGCACAGCCGTTGAGTTTCGGTTAACAGAGCAGCGGGTCCAGCGCATGCGAAACATCCTACGACGGATGCACGATCTGCCCATGGAATTGGGGGGGGGGGGGTTCCGGCGCAGATACACGACGCGGCCTCCGGTACGAAATGTGCCATACCAACAATAGGTGCACCTGTTCAGATGGGCGCAGCGTTCGTGTCTGGGAACTGGGGAATGCCGCCGATTCATGGTCGCGCCCGCGTCCCGATACTGTCCCGAACACCGGCCAGCAGCCGAACAACAACACCCCGCAAGGCAGCCAGTCTTCACTCCCACCATCGAAGAACTCCTCCGTCCCTCTCTCGTCTACGACCCCGCCCGGCCGGTTCCCCATTTCTCCACCACTGACATTTTCCAGGTCCTGACCCTCGTTGAGAAGGAAGGCGATCTCTCCGAGCACCTTTCAATAGACGCGATCAAGCGATCCTTGCCGAAGACCGCCCGGAAGGTCCGTTCCAACACCAAGGCCGCTGGGGACGCTTGCCCGTGGCATAGACTCGAACACCTCTCCCACGCATATGTGAAATCCATCGACACCCGCCCTGGCGCCGTGGCACGAGGCTTGGGGATGGTCTCCGCCGTCCGCATCTGGAAGCTGGTATTCCAGAAGGAGCAATTCATGTTCCTGATGCGAGATTGGCTTCCGTACCGGCACCAGTGGTTCGGAATCAGGGATATTCTCGACTCGCAGAACCCGGCCCGTGGGAAGCCCCGCCAGTGGAACAAGTTCCTCGGCAAGGAAATCCAGGCTCAGGCGAATATCCCGGAGCTCTGGCGCGAGTGGGCGAGAGATGAACGTCCTGGTACTGTACACCCAATCCTTGACCACTTGATTCCTGAAATCCTCAAAGGGGAGGTGTTCCTATGCGATGCCATACGCCTGGCTCATTGGTTCTGGAATGACTACCACACTGTCTCTCGCTTCGGCCTCAATGCAGCCACTTCCTGCTCGTTGTTGCATACAGAACCCTCCTTGCCATCAACCATGGCAAAATCATCCTCACCCTTCCGCCGTAACCATCATGCCCATGCTCCAAGTGTACCTCAAACAGAACCCTCCGAAGAACTACATTCCACAAGCCTCGCACGGCTGCGTTCTGGCCCCATGCATGACCTCGTCGTGGCAGCTGTCCGGCCATCGGTGCCTAGGACCTTCCTCCTTTTTTCTCTTCTCATCCCATTAATAAAACTCTAGTTTGGCCAGATCATCTCTTTTTATAGCCTGACAGCAGCTCGGGCCGTCCATATCTGTGAACATCCCGAAACAGTGGACGCGGTTCCTACCGAGGTGGGACATGCACGCGAACCGAAGCAGACTTTTGCGGACAAAGCCGATGGTCCAGACACATTCTAGCCACATAACGCAGCCTCGGCCACACGATGACTCAAAAGCGATCGCGTGCCGGTTCGGACACCGGTCAATCTGGAGCCGCGGTGCTCTTTAATCTGCTTGAGCGTCGCACACCTGAGCCAGACGCAGGAGCGCATCTTCTCTGTAATGTACAGGGTTGCGGGCGGCCGGACACCACCATTGCTGGTTGGCCCGAGTGCACCTCGTGGCCCAGTGTGCCAGCCGTTAAATTTCACGTTTGGAAGCTCGATGCATGTTTTCCATCGTCCGGCGATCATTCCAGTGGGTCGTCGGGGATCAGGCAGGCGAGCTCGAATCTACCCTGGGTGTTGTTCCTCGACTGATACTCTCGATCTTACCCAGCAAATCTCTCTTCAACGTGACGGAAATGCTGCCGTTAAACTCAGCTGTCCTGCCTGCACCAGCAAGTACCGCTCCAAGCAGCCCCAGGAGCTCCGGAGGCAGTTGCTCGCTTTCCTGTACTCCCACCACCGGCTCTACATGGACAGGCTGGGGCGTCCGTTACCCAGCCTCGTTCTACATCAGATCAATCCGGTCTTTAGTCTCTCGGACTATCACTGGATCCGAGTCATTCTGCACCAACAGTTGAAGCCCCCTCGCCCTCCAGCCTTCTTGCTCTCCAGTCGACGTGTGCGTTGAGAGGTGCAGGATTAGCATTGGCGGGCTTCTGACTGGTACTCTGCTTCCCATTCCTCTTGCCAGAGTCTTGATTTGGGTGTGTCAACACGGCGTTCCTGGGCTCCTGCAGAGGTGAAAGTGCACTTGCAGCCCGCTCCGGAGGACTTTCCGCAGCTAACCGGGTATGAAGACTAGGTCCAGGACGGTGGCACGGACCGTGATGGAAAGGGACACGGAACCGGTATCATCAGCCTCGTGACGCGCAACGCCTCTTTCCACCATCGAGATGCAAGTAAAATGCATAGGTGATCAGCTAGAAAGTCTTCGCCAGACGTCCCACAGGTTACGGCCGTCCTCGTCAGAAGCTGCGAATCCCTCCCCGTCGCTTACGAGGCCGACAATTTGTTCGACTTCGTCGAGGCCCGACGTGTGGTGGAGAAACGGCTTCATCGACACCTTCTACGGCAGGATGATCCGATCCAACATCCCGGAGGATTGCGCCTTTGCCGGGGGCATGAGCGGCGACATCTCAGTGCAGCCCGAGGCCTGATGGATAGCGTGAATGACCTGTCCAAGACTGGAGCCGGATTTACACGGATTCCCATTCTCATGGCGAACGCCCGGACTCCGATTCTGATTCCGAGCCGCGGGTGGCAGGTTTCCCCTTCGGATTCGGAAGAGGACAATTTAACGTTGAACGAGTTCGTCGAGCGGGCGACAGCAATTGTCACCAGTCGAAACGTCACAGAGGTGCTGCCGGTACCAGCAGCGGTACTATGAGCATGGAAGCGGCGACATTGACTCTAACGCCAGTCATGCACAGTCTATCGGCGTGCTGGAGCACGTCGAGAAGATCTCCATGCCCATTCTGCCCAAGGCCTCCCAAAAGAAGGCGCAAGGGGGGGTCACTCCGAGACACTAAGTGCTGGAGCACAGCTCCCACGGCTGATCATAATCAAGGCTGCCTGGGATTGGGAGCTTGACCAAGGAAATACTCAAGACATTCAGAGTCCGCCGGCCATGATGAACTTGACAGGCACCTCAACGGCCTGACAGCAGCCCCCACAATTGGGAAGGATGGTTCGGTAGACTCTACCCCTTTCTTTTCTCCTTTCTCCCAAGACAGGACCTCTTCCTCATGCTGCGGGTCCAATTGATCGATCTTCGTCTCGCGTAGATGTCTAGGATGGAGGATGACTGGGGTTCCCATGGGTCAATGGCTGGTGCTCCCTGGTCGCCCATATCCCCCTCTCATACTTGGGGTCCAACGCGCCCTGGAGTAGTCGATGAAACATCACGACCGTGACGGCTCAGACTATCTCAATAACCATTCTCCTCTCCTAGAGGCATAATTGGTCTTCTGAGTATCTCAGGTGGATAGTTACCGCAAGTGGCCACACCGGGGCAGATCCTGAGCGCCCTGTCACGCTCCTCTCAATCATTCGCGCAATTCGCGCCTGTCGCGCTCATCAACACCGCGGGATGAACGGCACCGGACGTCGTCATAACCTCTCCGCTATTCGAATAGACCTTCCGATTGGAGCACGCGCCGCGCCTATCGCATGCTGCTGAGAATAATCACTATCGGCAGGCTCAGACTAACTCTGTCAGTGGGCTTTGATATACCTTCAAGCCCCGATAGTCCAGCGTTCTTCACGGGCTTTCCGCGCCTGGTCCTACATAACCACGAAGCAGCGTATCGATGCGACCACAGCCTTCACTCAATCGGGCGCTATACTCCAGTGGCTGGTCACAACCTACCCTGTGGCCTCTGTGGGGCTTTACCTTGAGTGCTGCTGCGACACAGTGGTGCCGATTGAGCGCCGAAACCGCGACAAGCAGTTTCAAGCAGCAGGGCAAATGACTCCCATGGATCGCGATCATGGAGAGCGAAAAGCGGCTTGCACGGTGTGCGTCGTAACCGACACAACCAGGCGGTTCCGGGGGAGACCTTTCCCCAGAAAGTCGTCGGGAATCAGCGCATCATCATCTACATCGACGAAGCGGCTGGGGTCCTCTTATCCGCTCCTCACTCATTTGTTTTGACCGTATATATTATGCGCGAACTGTCTGCCCGACCAACTGCGGAGGTTTTGCTTCTATGCTTCTAGTTAGTCTAACAGACCCTCGAGTCCAAGCCATCGGCCTCATTTCAATCGACTAGAAGGCCGCATAAATATTTTTCCCTGCTCTCATGTGAGATACGTTTCATCGAGCCCAAGAACCTCCTGTATACTATCTCGGAGAATACTCGTTCCATTGGCCAGCTGCGCCTTCCGGCGTCAAACAACGATGACGGCCCTCAACTCCGTCAACAACGCATAGGGGGTCAGAGAACAGATAGCATCCCGGACAGCCCTTCCACACGTCATTCGATTGGCACAGGAAACACTGCCGCTCGTGGTACAAAGCCTTTGTCGATACCCCCTCTAGCTGTGGCTTTTCGCGGGAGATGAGGGCCTGCAAGAGCCATGTGAAGTTCAGTTGATCCGACCCACCGGAAGCCATCTGAGAATCGCCGTCTCAGTCTGCAGAGACCGACCCGATCCAGAGATTCATTACTTTATGATTGCTTCGGACAGCTAAGTTATAGAGTCGGCATCGGTTCGAGATTTGATCGGCGAGACATTTGAAGCAACAATCGGCGCCGACTACCTCCGCTCACTGGGCTTCAGGCTTCTAGCCTATAGACTAGTGGCCAGTCATGTACCCTATCACATACGAGAGACCATGAGACTCATTGAAGTCTTTGTGCAGCGAAGGAAATCATGCTTAGGGGAACGCGGTGGCATGGGAAGCTTCTATGTTGTTCAAGAGGAGGAATGCTTGCAGCGCCGGATCATGAAGCAAATATTGCAGGTCAAGGACCGAAGAAACTGCCTGTCAGCGGCTGGACGCAGCCCAGCTACAGCCCCGCTACCAGGCGTCCGACCTGTCATCAGGTCTTGAAGAGTAGCCGGGGAACAGACACGATGTACACCGCAGTGCAAAAACCGAGAAGGTGACGGAAGTCCCACTAGTATCCTGGAGAGTACCTACAGACCATTGCTTGCAAAAGAAATCAAGCAGAGCGTTGCAAGCTGCTACGCCACCTACCAAAGAGGATAAGGCGAGTAATGCCATCGACTTTCCCCAGAAAATACCTCTGCAGCTTCGAACACCAGAGCACGAAGTGTGAGCTTTCAACCACAACCTCCGTGGCAGGTGCTCGCCCGAAATCCGCACCACCACCCGGTCTATGTGATTACCGGAGTTCGCACCGCATCGCCAACGGCTCTTTCCCCGTCACCGAGCAAGACGGTGCATGCCAGGATCTCGATTCGGGCTTATCGTTTCGTTCGCAGCATCCGCCGGGTTCACTTGGCGTCCCCAGGACGAGGGATATGGGCAGACGGCGTTGATGTCGTTCCGAGGAGTCAGAAGCAATTCTTTAATAGTCGCGCCTGGCCTTGAATCAGTGTCTCGGTCAACTGCAGGCATTCTGCGCTCTACTAAGTATCGGATGGTTTCTGCGCAGATGTTGCTATCCCGTTCACGCTAGCGATTCTCTCTTCACCACCAAGCGCGCGAGACATACCCTCGAAAACTCCAAGCATCCAGTCTAAATCTGCCTTTGCCGATAAGCTCTGGCTCATCTCTCGTTTCGGGATCTGTTTTGTTCGTTTTCACCCTCGACAGTCCAATCTGGCTATTGACTGTGGCCAATGGTATAGTTCCGGCCTGGCTCGACCCTCGGAATCATTCGCCTCTGAGGCACCAGTGACACTTATCCATGTATATAGGGTGCGGGCCTTCCTCCTTTTGTCTCTTATCGTGAATGCAATGCCTGTTCGGCTGGAAACCCTCTAATCAGACGAAGTGGCGGCCAAGTCGTCAGACAGCCAAGGCGACTCAAGCGAAGGCGACTCAAGTCAGTCTACCAGCGTTGAGGGTGAGTCATTGACTTTTTAGATCGGCTTGCACTGACTTCTGCACTTCAGTCGCATCTCTCGAGTCGGAAGCTCTTTTGCGGAAGTAGCACTTCTCTACATCGTTTGTCAAAGATTGCCTCTTTCCGACCGTGGAAGACGAAGCCTGCCACAGCTATTGCAGCAACGATCTTCCCAACGGCATGGGGCTCCACGATAGATACAGTAGGAAGTATGTTATCGTCGTTGTCGTTCAGTCCGTGGACTGGGCCCGAGTGCTCCCAGACAGAGTGAAGCCTTTGGGGTGGATGATGAAGCCCTGCGCATCTGCTCTGTTATCAGCTTACTCGGCTCTGGGGTTAGGAAGTTCCGACGAAATAGGGGACTGAATAGTCCAGTCTACAGCAAATACTGGACTACTGGCCCTGTCTTGTCGTTCCTGCGAGGCTTTCAGGGGGAGCGCTTAGCCCCGGAGCCGTGGCCGAGGTCCCCAGTGCCCAGTGCAGCACACCCTGTCCTGGAGTTGCTCAAAGTGTGGTGGGATGCACCACGATGAATGCGTCATCTCGCAGCCGGAATCCGACACACATGGGGTTTCGTCTAAATTTGGCTGCACGAAATGCAGAGTCCCCTTGATACCTGCACAGTTGGCGCGCCAATGGCTGTATCGCTTGAAGTTGATTCTCTGGGGAAGAAGACAGTCTCTACACTCGGCCCTGTACCTGAAAGACTTCGCAGATTGGGCGGTGCATTCAAATCCCGGGCTCGCTCGATGCTTTTTCGTGGGCTTCGACTCCGACGCCTGAGTCCAGCATCTCCGTGTGCAAGTCACTGCGCTGTGCCACTCCCTCGGTTGGCGCTGGGAAAGTTTGTCACATTTATCACAATCATGGGAGTATATGTGCACAGCGCGGAGCAATGGCGGAACAAAGGCCTTGCCGGGTGCGTCTAGACGCCACTGACTGTCTTGACGAAAACGCCTTGGAGGAGCTAGATGACAAACTTGAATCCATGAACCGGATGTCAAAGTCCGACAAAACCGAAGAGGGGGTGCGAGCTACGCTCTTGGATGAGCTACTGGTATAAGCAGCTTCGGCTGTCGAAGGAGTACCTTGCAGGTCTACAATCTCATAACACATTCTTGACCCAGGCATTAGAACGCTGATTTCCAAACCAGAGACTCATCCAAAGCTAGCCTCCGGGCCGGTCTCGTCGGGCGAGGCCCGAGACATGGTGCTGTGCTGCGGCGACCGTTGAGAGGGGCTCAGTTGATCCTGGTTCCCGCCCCTGTCCTTCACAACTGGGTGCGCATGTGGGACATGTTTGTTGACGAAGAGAATTCAGACATGGAGCTCCACATCGCCTACCACACAAACTTCGGCACCGAACATCCTCTTGTGAGCAATGAGCACCGCGGGCAGTTTCAGTGGGCCGACATCGAGGATTACCGTCGGACCGAGGCGGAGTACTTCGCGTGCCTCAATCCCCGGCCCATCGAATGGAAAGAACGGTACGAGGCTGCTCAGACCCAGCCTAAGCGGAACAGCAAGATGGGAGAGAAGATTGCCATTGCCTAGTCGAAGAAATCGCTGCTGAAACTTGCGTGGCATACTTCTTTCCCTGTTATGTTCTGTCGCAGCCGGCCAGAGCACGAAAATTCAACATAGAGCCATCCACCCCCGTCTGTGGTACCGGTGCACAGAGTTCAACAAGGTCTATTCCAAGTCCTGTGCCCGGGGTACCTTGTAGGTCTATATTCTCATAGTAGATTCTTAATTCCGGCAAAAAAATACTGATTTCTAAACTACAGACTTACCCAAAGCTAGCCTTTGAACAGGTCTCGTCAGGCGAGGCCCGAGACATGGTGCTGTGCTGCGGCGACCGGGAATCCAGAAGCATGTTGACAATGGGCTGATTAATGAAGCTGTGGTAGTAGGTGAAGACCACGGTCTCGTTCATCGTTAGAATTTTTGGAGATGCAACCGACGATGATATCAGAGAGTGGAAAGGCATTGCCTGAGCTCCGAACTTTCATGGAGGCCACGAGGCCACAATCCATCCAGGTCGTCCATCGCCCCTGGATACTTCCTAGCAGCTACAGGAACGTCCAGGTGTACCTATTCCCTCGCTTGGGCAAGGCAGACAGTGTAGTTGACAAAGACTGCCCTCAAATGCGTGCCTCGCACATTTACCACCTCAGTGCACGGATACTTTCTTCCTCTACCAGATTCTCGTCCACAAAAACGGCATCATCTGGGCTGATGATCTCACTGCCTTACGCGCAGGACATCATCTGTACAGCGTAGCAGAGCACGCAACTGCCCTTCCGGATGGATGGTCGTAGCCATGGGTGGAGCGATGGATGACCGCCCACCCGGACCTGCTCTACAGCCACTGGTTTCACGGCCTGTGCTCGCAGTCTGACTTTTCTGAGGCGCAACCCACCAAAGTAATCCTCACGGACGGAAGGGTGTTTCCAAGCCGCTGGCCTGCTGAACAACCACTACCTCAGTCGTCATGGGTGTGATAACTCTGACTGCCTACGTCTTTCGAGTCAGTTGTCTCCAAGTAGCTGGACACTGGACCGAGTGTAAAGGGCCAACGCGCGTTTCACAATCCATCACGACCTCCAGCCTCGACAACACCCGGCCATTACCAAAATGCGCAGAAGAGCCGGAGATCGCATTTCTCCTCTTTTTCGACTTTCATTTCTGTCATTTGCACCCCTTCGCGGCCAAACCGCAGACTTTGTCCCTGCAGTGGATACCTACGCCCTGCGACTGCCGCTCAGCCCATTCGTGCTCCGCAGAAGGCCCGGATAACCAGATCTCATTCTAGGGGTCACGCAACATACCCATCATTGCTGTGGCTGCCCGATCGCCTGCGACATCTCAGGGAGGACGGCCCTGCATATCTGGGGGTATGATCGATACGTGAGGAAGGCGGCCTTCGTGGCCAAGGTTGCGATAGCCCGGGGAATCATGGTGGGCGAGCAGCTGGCGCCGGACAGCCCCCTCATGCGGCTCGACACCATCTATTCTCGACCTTCCTTCCCCGGGAAAACATGTCCAGCACATTCTGAAGATGGCCGGTTCCATAATCACGGCCTGCAGATTGATCGCGAGAACAGCGCTACCCACCGGTCCCGGGCAGCAGGACGCTTTATCGGTTCACTCGTCGCAGCGGAGAGAATGTCCGATGGGCCTTAGGAGAGACTCGACCACCACAACAACTTATATGAGGTCTGGTACTGAATGAACGACTTGCGCGAGTCCATAGGCTTGCAGGATGTGACTCTTCCCGACATATAGTTGAGATACGAGGAAACAACCGTATGGAAAGACAGCGATCCTACACGAAAGCTCTGGGGATCCGTCACCACGCAGAAACCGTCAGCCGTCTACGGAAATCGTAGCCCATACCTCAACCACCTCGACGACGTTCGTAAGGGCTTCGGACAGGGGCCCTGCGAACAGGACAGGAAACCCTGGCTGTCTGGTATTATATCGGGCGCTATCTGACTGGCAGAGTCGGTTAGCTATAGCCTCACCTCGTAAGAAGTTACTCACCATGGTCAGCGGCGACTCCCAGCAACTACCTACAAATGTCGCAATAGATTTCTTCACATTCAATACTACACAGAGACGCCGGTCCCCAACCTGGTGGTTGGGTTGAAGAACCCACTGGAAAGGACAGTCTGCTGAGTGATCACTGACCAGGTCCAGTTGCACCGGCAGCTGAAGCCTACCGTGGACTTTATCACACTGGGTACAGATCCTGGTCTAAGACTACACATGATGTGAGTTGACTTGCGGGGCCTGCCCTGGGTTTCGATGGCTACATCTCTCCATTGACCCAGGAAGGCTTATTGGATGGTCGCGATCACCCCCTGGTGAATGTTATCCTACGCCGCGCATCCTCTGCGCTAGGTCGATTGGCTGATTCCAATACCTTGGATGCGCTTTCACTTTGGATGGATAGCTCTACACACAAGGCACTCGACAGAAAATATCGCAGAGACCAGAGTGCGGATCATTTTCAGCAAGGTATCCGGCTTCTCATTTCTTTGCTTTTCTGTTCTGTTCTGTTCTGTTCTTTTGACTTTCTTTCCAACGTCACCAGCGACTGCAGGACCGAAATACCCAGCAACATCAACTTCAGCGCCCTGTTGCGCTCCTGGCAGACCCAATCGTCGACCCAGTCGCCGACAGCGAGATCCAAGAGCAATGTCCCGTGGTGCTTCGTCCAACTGCGGGCCAGTCCCCGGGTGTTCTTGCAAAATACAGGAGGGCTCATTGTACCTGTACAATGTTGGTAGGGGGCAGGAGGGTCAAGAAGGTCAGCTAGTGCATTCGGCTGTGCAAAGCGCAGAGCACCCTGGCATGTGCGCGGCGAAGGCTGCAGTATTTGAAATCAGGCGACCGAGAGAGACCTGACCAGGACAGGCATCATCATCAGCAGCAGCAGCAGGTAAAAGAGCACATGTCGTCTTCAAACAAGGCACGTCTCAGGAAAGATCTCCTGTTGACTCCTCACTACCCTGCCATCAGACCACAGGGGTGCAGACTCGGATTTCACTACAGAATGCGGCTCTTGTCAAGCAGAAAGACGGCTGGCCCTTGCCGGAACTCACCTTCTATAGAACAACTATTACGGAATCTTGAGTTCGGGAGTAAGACCAAAAGCCTGAGGACTGGAGTCCGAGGTGGAGAACCTTGAAAGGGTGAAGCAGTAGGCTTTCCTGCCGTGCTGAACGCCTCCCTGCCCTCGGTCAAGCTCTCTAGCCTGCCTTCCTCGCAGCCCTCAGCTATTGCAATTCCCCCGATGGCCGATTATCATGTACAGATTCTGAGGCTCGGCATATGCTACCCAGACGATGGAAACCATCAGAACGCGTGGTCACGACTGGTCTCGACTCCAATCCTTGATAGAGGCCATTTCCCAGTCGAAGGAATCGCTGCTGAAACTTGTGTGGCATACTTCTTTCCCTGACATGTTCTGTCGCAACCGGCCAGAGCACGAGAATTCAAGATAGAGCCATCCACCCCCGCCTATGGGGCCCGTGGTACTGGCGTGCGGAGTTCAACAAGGTCTATTCCAAGTCCTGTGCCCGGGGCTCTAGGCCACTCCTGTCCAGCTTGCGGTATAGCCTGGCCGGTACCTTGCCCCAACGAGACGCCACCGGCATCCACCAAGACAGACAGTGATACTACCCGCCAGCACCACCACCAGCCGGAGGAAGAATCACAGAGCGCTGTGAGTGCCGCGAGCACCACAATAACCACAGCTCCCGAAATTGCCCCTACACCTTTCTCAGCAGCAATACCTGACCCTTCCGACAACATGCCGAAAGCAAGCGCAAAGGGCTGTGTAAACCAAGGGTCAGCTGACCCTGGTTATGCGTGCGGTGGCTGGGGACACCTCTACTGTACCCATGTCACAGCCATCGATATCAGCGCCTGCGCCGTCGCCAGGAGGTTGGGCTTCGACTCTGTCATACAGATTCGGGAGCCAATTGTCAAGAACGGCTGCCCAATCCTGCCTATGCGGGAATGACTGCTCCAGCGCGACAAGTAATTTGGGAACCAAAGGACATCCCAGAATCCATAGACCCGGAACTTGCCACTTCGAGCCAATGAACCCAATTCTTTTACAGCCAGATCCAGTCGCAGGCAAAGAGACCCGACTTTTGGCTGCATCGCGCGTGAAGTACTCGAGCCAGATAATGAATGCTCTACGCGATCAGCGACTATCGATGAGACACGCGTATCGCCACACTGCAATCTGTTGCTTGCGCAGATGTCTTGGAAAGGCTACCTGCGTGACCCTCAATACGAGCCGTCAACGGAAGTGGCAGTCGGATTTGAGGGGGTTACTCGTCACGGAGATGCTCACGGCTGCGGTCACAGAGATCAATCAGACATGCCTGTCTGTGACTGCGGCGCACTGGCGCGCGTGTCTGTTGATAAGAAGTCGGAAGCTGAACCTTCGCCCGGCAGCGGAGTATCGGTTTAGATACCTGAAATCCTACTACGATGGCGAAAGTGACTAGCTCTGCTAGAGCTTCTAAGCCAGATATCTTGTGCGAGATCTTCAAGAGTGTTTTCTCAAGTACTTAAAGAGGCGAGTGACTCGGATATCAATGAGACAGATTTGTATGTAACTGCGGCGCACTGGCGCGCGATTCTGTTGATAAGAATTCGGAAGCCGAACCTTCGCTCGGCAGCGGATCACTGTATCGCATATCTGGAACCCTACTACGATGGCGAGAGTTAGTAGCTCTGCTAGAGTTTCTGAACCACATATCTTGTGTAAGATTTTCAACGTGTTTTCTCCAATACTGAGGGAGGCGAGCGACTCAGATATCAACCAGATATGCCTGTCTGTGACTGCAGGGCACTGAAGCGTGTGTTTTGATATAGTATTCGATGCTGAACATTCGCTCGGCAGCGGATCACCGTATTATTTACCTGGAGACCTGCTACGATGGCGAGAGTTGGTAACTCTGCTGCAGCAGTTTCTGAGTGAGAATTCTTACATGGAGTTTTCAAATTGTTTTATCAAATGGTTGGGGAGGCGAGTGACTCATCGCCAGGTGAGTCATCATCCAACAGCCGCGACTCAGAAGAATCTACATTTCGATAGCTAGAAGGTGCTGAAGCTGACAACCACGGAAGAGGTTCTACAGGTGGAGATAGAGCCGACAATACCGAGACAAGAGGGATCCCCATATTACACTTCAGGACATTGAAGTCAGAGATCCCCAGATGGTACAATACGATGGTGCTGTGATTAACCCTAGTTTCATGTCGGTTATCACAGCAACTACTTCGGCAGATTCGAATCCCAACACGATCAATACAGGCACGCTCACGACTGACGAGCTCACCAGTGTCGGTCAGGCCTTTAATGAAACCATGCGCCGGCGACAGTCACCTCGAGATCGCCCGTGATCCACCGCCGTCCGACCGGCACATTGACACGGCGATCTCGAGATGGGGGCGAACAGCTCTGCACTACGCTGCCTACTGTCGCAGCGAGGAGGGGGTCAGGGATCTACTTGAACACGGCACGTATGTTCATGCGACGGATTCGTAGGGTGAGACAGCGCTCTCGTATGCCGCGATGAGGTATGGATATGAGGCAGTCGAAGCGCTCCTGGCCGCGTGGAGCAGACGTGAATACAGGGGTTCAGATGCCCTTGTTGCAGAGTATCGCTTCGGACGATTGTAACCTTGTGCCTTGCTTGCTTGCTCGTGGAGCAGACCCTGATGCGGGAACACACAACAGCAAAGAGACAGCACTCACCCGTACGATCCATCAGTCTTGCGATCTGGCCGGTCATCAACTGCCTGAACGGTGCGCCGGTGGATGCTGTGAACTTCATCCTGTTCTACTGCGGCGCCGACTGCCCCAAGCAATGACGCTACACGGCAGCATCACGCAGTCCCTGTTGACAGTACCTCTGTTCCGGTAGGCGAGGCCAAGGGCCGCCGGCGTGGAGGTCCCGATCCGGAACCACCACAGTGACGCTGGAGAGGGCGACCCTGAACTTGAGGACGCGCGCAGGGGTGATAACCGGAGTTGGAGCCGTCTTGTGTCTGTCATCTCTAAGGCACATCCTGCTTTCCCAGAGTGGCCACCCGATTCTCGTGACTGCGATGTCGATCATCCAGCGACCCATTGGGGTCACGACCTCGTCCTCGAGGACTTCCCTGCCGCGAGTGGCGTGGACCTTGGGCAGAACTTCGATCGCGTCCTCCAAGCAAGTGATGAACCCGCGAGCATCGATCATCAGGGATTCTCTGCCTTCCAGCGACGCCGGACTGACCGGAGACGAGATGGAGGTCTTGGTGGCAAAATACCGTAGCCAAGGAAGGGCTGATGGTGTTGAACTCGATCCCCGGCCAACTCTGAGAAACATGGCCCTTCTGCCGCAAATCAACACGAGGGAACCGCCGTACAGTGACGCCGGCCTGACCCGAGAGGAAATGGAGGTCTTGGTAGCGAGATACCGTCGCCAAGGAAGGGGGGATGGTGTTGACGGAGGTTCCATCCTGCTCCGGGCGTGCGTGAGTTGGCTATGGAACACTGTATTTGCTTGACGATACTTTACCTTTAGGGCTGTCTGTCTGTCTGTCTGTCTGTTTATCTTTCTAATGATTACTTGAACTGTACAAGGTAGTCCACCTCGATCGCAGATCGCAGGACTTGACTGCCGCCGCGGATGATTTCAACGACTCAGCAGGCGCTCCTTCCCCCTTTGAACTTACTCGAGCCGAACACCTCTTGTGAGCAGCTATAGGGAGGAAGTAGCATGGAATAGCTCATGACGCAAGTCGTTTCAGATTTTTGGGTGGATATCCTATTTGAGACGCGCATGGGTCTCTTCAAGTTTGACAGAAGTCTGCCGCCTTATTGCAGTCGGTTGGCTCTCGCCGACTTCAGACGACAGACTTAGCTAGCAAGTTCGCGTACTCCACACCGAATGACGAGGACTACGCTTCCATCAAAGTTACTTGCAGGAGTGTGAAATCATCTTGGTCGAGCTGCAATCAGGTGTCGTTGAACTATGATGGGAATCAATCTGCAGCTATGGGCTGGGTTGGCTGGCCTAAGGCGGTCACTGACCATTATATACATAGATATATAGGAGATTTGGTACAGTTTGAAAATATACCTATGATAATTAAAGTCTCTCACGAATCTAAAGATGTATGGGGTTGACTCGAGGCGCTAACGAGTTAGATGCTCACTGTTGTGGAAGATCAGAGGTCGGAGACTCGCTAATCGCGATTTAGGAGTTGAGGCGAGGTTTCTCTCGCGATAACCATCTCTTTATAGATAGACTATGACATTAGTGGGCTATATCATCAATGTAAGATCCATGTCTACTATATCTCATGGTATCCAAGAGGCAGTAATGCAGCTTCAGGTACTTAGAATGCCAGCATCGCGCCTGCGTTCTACAACCCCCTGGTCAGCTGACCAGCCTGCCAACCGTACAATCAAGTGCGCGAGGCTTCACAGGAAAGGGAGGCGCAACAGCCAACTTGTTCCCCAAGACATCAAGCAAGCCAACCCACCCCCACCAACCAACATCCCAACAACCCCAGAAACCCAAATCCACTCATCAGAACCCCCTTACCCTCACTAACAGCTACTCAAACCACCCTAGATCCTCCAAAAAGCCTCGCGGTGCCGCAAAACCGTGGCAACAGCCTAACCCAAACCAAACATATAGGCCCGGCAAGTGCTGTCCCTCGCAACAAACACCCCGTAT